>NC_069508.1:18651885-18769385 GCF_027579735.1 Bombina bombina
CCGTTCACTGAACACTAGACGTTATTGTTTCATTTTCTAATACAGAAGTAATATACACTAACTGCCAATAAATCTCAAATTGCCCATTGTATAAAATAACCTTCACTCCAGTGACTCACAAAGAAAGAAATAGCATTGCTTTTGGGCCATAATAGATGTTTTTATTGTCCAAGGAAACAGTCATATTTAGCAAAACTACACATTTTGGCTATAAAAATAAAATATACACCTTGAAATACATCACACCAAAATGAATTTAATTATTAAGATTTATTGTATAATTGTGGTAGAATATTACTGAAAGCTGTGATTTCTCCTTAATGCCACCTGTCATTAATGTCTAGCTGATGGCATCCCAGGAGGTTATATTACCCACAAATCTTCAGCCCCGTCTCTTTTTACCCTTGAGGGTATTGCAATATTGAGATTGAGCAGGCAGTTTGCAGATTATATTGTGACTTATGAGTTTAGAGACATAGTTAGCTTTACTTTAGCCGCTTTGGGATGGGCGTTCCATCTGATTCTGCACATAGCAGTCTAATTCCTTATAGATTATTCCTGGAATGATGAGTTGGATTAATGAGGTGGAATATCACAAAGCAATTTATGTCCCCAGAGGGTAAAATAAAGAAATAATATAATTGTTAGTTAATCTAATAAAACTTATATATATCTCCAGGTCAAACATCAATACATATGAGGTGGGGTAAATGTCACTAATGCCCTTCGTCCTTCTTATGTCATGCAGACAGCCTCATGTTCACGTCTGCGAGGTTTCTCAGCCGCTTCTCATTCTATCCAGCAAGACTTTATCCTAATAAAACAGATGCACATATTTTTCAATCACAAACATTTACAAAACCTGTTTCTGAAGAGTTGCAATTGTAATTATTGTTATCACTAAATAACTCACTTCTGAAAAGACACAATGTGAGCTGCAATGAATCTCAAACATGATCTTACCTTAGCGTTAAGGTTCCTCAGTAGCCAAATTACCTTTAATGAAAATAGCCCAATGAGTTAGACCAGTGTTTTTCAACCAGTGGGCCGTGGCACACTAGTGTGCCGTGAGAGATCCTCAGGTGTGCCGCGGCAGACTGACAACAGTGTGACATATTTTTTAAACTTTGCTTGTTTTTTACTCCCAGTGCAGGGGTAGTTTGTAGGAGGCATGGCATAACAGCACAATACATACAGTATGTGTTTGTGTGTATGTATGTGTGTATATATATATATATATATATATATATATATATATATATATATATATATATATATATATATATATATATATATATATATATATATATATATATATATATATATATATATATATATTAGGCTACAATGTGTGATTTTTTTAAAATTTTGGGATGGTGGTGTGCCACAGGATTTTTTAATGTAAAAAAGCGTGCCACGGCAAAAAAAGGTTAAAAATCACTGAGTTAGACAACCATTGGGGCTAGGCTCTCTCCCATTGAGGCTTCAAAACGGCCGCGGGGACTATTTATCATCAGTAATAGGATATTACTGATGAGTTCTTCAGCCAAAAAAGAATAACTGAATTACTTTACCCCATGATGACAGCCAATGCACCCTAATACTTTGACTTTCTGTAGCGTTTACTGCATTGTAATAACACGGCCTCTCCTACAGTAGCAATACGGCACTACGTCTTTATGCCTCAAGCAGCGAGACATGCAGATTAGCGCAGTCTCGCAACTGATGACGAGACCCGTGTTCTAACAACCCAGAGAGAGCCTTGCAATAGGCGATATACAGGATTCATAGCTGAGATTAAGGTGTTAAGATGCAATTAGTTCCTAACTAGGAAACATTAATGACGATTAATAAAATGGCACTGATACTTTATAATACTTTGGGGCTGATACTGACTTAATCTCATATTGCCAAGCTTACTTATGAGGAAAGCAATCAACCTGAGACTTACATTTTTTTCTTTCAAGATTCAGCAGCAATTTTAAGCAACTTTGTAATTTAATCCTATTATCAATTTTCTTCGTTTTCCTGGTATCTTTATTTGAAAAGGCTGAAATATACACTTAGGAGCCGACCCATTTTTGGTTCAGAACCCTGGTGTAGTGCTTGCTGATTGGTAGCTACATTCCTGCTTTTCAAATAAAGATTACCAAGAGAACTAAGAAAAATTGATAATAGGAGTAAATTAGAAAGTTGCTGCGCTATCTGAATTATGAAATAAAAAAAGTGTGTTTCATATCCCTTTAACTCTAAATCCAAGTAAGTTTCTGGTATTTTAAGTGATAATTCATTAAATCTGGCAGAGGTTTTTAGAAGCTGAGTTACTGTTCAGTGTCCTCGTAGGTTTCCATTGTCAACGGTTTGAATTTCAGTTTTGTAATCAGGATTCATTTTGTGTATCAGTAAAGATTATTCAGTTCCCACACAATTCATATTCATTATATAAATAACTTATTGACTGGTGTTTTCCTGAGTAATATCAGCTTCCAACTGCTAATGCATTTATTTTGCTAATTCACTGGGCTTAGCATAGATAATTTCATTGCTTAGAAAGAATGGGCCAGGGAAAGATATTGTGTTTCTCATTCCTGTGCTTCAGGAAACCTGTAAGAGGGTTATTCATGGTTAATAAATAAGTACCAGATTTAATTACTAGAAGTACTCAGAGGTCTGGTTGTTCCATCTTCCCTGAACAGATAAATACATTTATAGTGACGACTAGATAGACAGACAGGTATATATTTATTGTATACAAAGATATAGATAGATAGATGATAGATAGATACACAGTCAGTAAGATATTTATTATATAGATAGGTGATGGATAGACAGATAGATAGATAGATAGATAGATAGATAGATAGATAGATAGATAGACAGACAGGTATATATTTATTGCATAAATAGATAGATAGATAGATAGATAGATAGATAGATAGATACACAGTCAGTAAGATATTTATTATATAGATAGATGATGGATAGACAGATAGATAGATAGATAGATAGATAGATAGATAGATAGATAGACAGACAGGTATATATTTATTGTATACAGATAGATAGATAGATAGATAGATAGATAGATAGATAGATAGATAGATAGATACACAGTCAGTAAGATATTTATTATATAGATAGATGATGGATAGACAGATAGATAGATAGATAGATAGATAGATAGATAGATAGATAGATAGATAGACAGACAGACAGGTATATATTTATTGTATAAATAGATAGATAGATAGATAGACAGATAGTTATTTATTGTATAGATGATAGCTAGATAGATCGACAGACAGGTAGATATTTATTGTATAGATAGATATATAGATACATAGATAGATACAAACAAATATTTATTGTATAGATAGACAAATATTTATTGTATAGATAGATAGATAGATAGATAGATAGATAGATAGATAGATAGATAGATAGATAGATAGACAGACAGGTATATATTTATTGGATAGATAGACAGACAGACAGGTAGATATTTATTGTATAGATAGACAGACAGACATTTATTGTATAGATAGATAGATAGATAGAGAGATAGATAGATATTGTATAGATAGACAGACAGGTAGATATTTACAGTATTGTATAGACAGACAGACAAACAGATATTGGATAGATAAATAGGACCCAAAACAAAGGTGCCTGTCTTAAAAACTCTCCAGCTTGGAGTTAAAGGGACATTACAGTCAAAATTTAAAGGCACATAGATAAATTACTTATTTGAATAGAAACATATTTGCAATATACATGTATTGGCAAAAATGCTTCTAGTACAAGTTATCACTGCTTTAGTGTTAGCTTTTTTCTCTGCACGTGCAGCATAGCTAGCTATTCTCAGTGCACCAACATTTTAAATACTGCAGCTGCTCAGAGCACCAGAGGGGCCTGTCAGCAATTAAACAGAGTAATTACCATATGGTACATCTACCTTAGGGTCTCTGAGCAAGTGCTGTGTTTAAAATGCTGGTGCACGATGCATACTTAAATACACTTTTAAAACACCTATAACTTTTGTAAGAATAACTTTTGCTAATGCATGTAAATTACAAAAATGCTTCTATTCAAAACTGAAATGCATCTATGTGGATTCCTATTTTGGCTGGACTGTCCCTTTAAATCATCTTGCAGACCTCACTGAATTCTCAAATTGCATTTATTCTAGTTTATATTTTTTGCTTTACACTTTAATTTTTACTTTACTTCTACACAAGTTTATTGTGAAATTTAATCAGAGCATCATACAGCTGGAGAAATAAATCAGTGAGATCTACAGGTATTAAATAATATAGACTTATATTAGGACTTTGTACTTAACAGTCTAAAGGGACATTCTGGTCAAAACTGAAATACACTTAGACAAATTACTGTACATCTTTGTATAGAAACATATTTACAATCTAAACAACTTAGAAAATATCCTTCTAGTAAAAGTTATCACGGCTTTAGCATTAGTATTTTTCTTTGCACGTGCATGTGAAGCATAGCTAGATATGCTCAGTCCACCAGCATGTTAAATACTGCAGCTGCTCTGACTCGCCAGTGGGACTTGTATCATGTCAGCAATGATGCAAATGAGTCATTACCAGATGGTACAAGCACTCTGAGCAAGCACTGGTTGAAAATGCTGGTGCACAGAGCATACTTAAGTAAACTCTTTTAACAGCTTAGCTTTAACTAGAGGAAATGTTGCTAATACGTGTGTATTGTATATTCAAAAGGGAAATGAACCCATGTCACGTGCATTCTAATTTTGGCTGGAATGTCCCTTTAACACACAAGTTCACATGCACAAAACATACACATTGAGCAGCTAAGGTATAGCCCTCAATATAGGTCAAACAGGTTTTCAACCTTCTAGTGCTGATGATTAATAAATACACAAATTATATAGAAACACTACATGAAAATTGTTCTCTGATGTCATGAAATGGCTGTGATCTGCCACACTTTAATGGACCATTGTACACTAGATTCTTTTTTGCATTAATATTTTTAGATGATCCATTTATATAGCCCATATGGGAGTGTTTTAGTAACAATTTATTAGTGTGGCCCTGGACTCTGTGAAGAAGTTTGTTAGATTAGCACGGCTCCCCAGTGCGCTATAGTTTCTTGTGTTTTTTTCTCTACCATATAGGATCATCGGAGCCCCTCAAGATGAAGCAATGCTTTTATAATGAGAGAATTGTATTTTTTTACAACAGTGGGAAAGAGCTTTCCACAGAATGGAGAACCAAAAAGACAAACTGGTAGTCATTCTCTGACGTACTGTTTGCTTTTTTGTGCTTTTTACCAACCTACTTGTCATTACGGCCATCATCATAAACAGACGGTTTCATTATCCCATTTATTATCTACTTGGAAATAGTGATGTCGCGAATAGTTCGCCGGTGAATAGTTCCCGCCGAACATAGCTTGTTCGCGTTCACCGCGGCGGGCGAACATATGCGATGTTCGATCCGCCCCCTATTCGTCATCATTGAGTAAACTTTGACCCTGTATCTTACAGTCTGCAGACACATTTCAGCCAATCAGCAGAAGACACTCCCTCCCAGACCCTCCCAGCTCCTGGACAGCAGCCATTTTAGATTCATTCTGATCCTGCATTCTTAGTGAGAGGAGGGATAGTGTAGCTGCTGCTGATTTTATAGGGTAATTGATAGCTACGCTAGTGTATTCATTGTCCACTACAGTCCTGAAGGACTCATCTGATCTCTGCTGTAAGGACAGCACCCCAAAAAGCCCTTTTTAGGGCTAGAACATCTTTTTTTTTTTGCCTGTGTAATTTTGACTGTGAAACATCAATCTGCTAGTGTAATCTAATTGCAGTTGCCTGCCTGCAGTGCCACCACTCATATCTGTTGTAACAGTAGTGTAAATTTTGTAAAAAAAAACTTTTTTGACTGTGAAACATCAGTCTGCTAGTGTAATCTAATAGCAGTTGCCTGCCTGCCAGTTGGCCCACTTGCCAACTAGTGCCACCACTCATATCTGTTGTAACAGTAGTGCAAATTTTTTTAAAAAAACTTTTTTGACTATGAAATATCAGTCTGCTATTGTAATCTAATTGCAGTTGCCTGCCTGCCAGCGTGTTTGCCAGGCCCACTTGCTAAGTGCCACCACTCATATCTGTTGTAACAGTAGTGTAAATTTTGTAAAAAAAAACTTTTTTGACTGTGAAAAATCAGTCTGCTAGTGTAATCTAATAGCAGTTGCCTGCCTGCCAGTTGGCCCACTTGCCAACTAGTGCCACCACTCATATCTGTTGTAACAGTAGTGTTAAAATTTTTAAAAAACTTTTTTGACTGTGAAACATCAGTCTGCTAGTGTAATCTAATTGCAGTTGCCTGCCTGCCAGCGTGTGTGCCAGGCCCACTTGCCAACTAGTGCCATATACACCTCCCCTGGTGCCGCAACTGTCTCTGCGAACCTTACCATGGGTCACAGACCGCACGTCTTGTAATTCTCTGTCTGGGAAATTATATATCTATAAAATCTATCTATTTATCTATCAAATCTATCTAACTATCAATCATATCTATCAAATGTATATTGCATCTATTGATCTATGTAATCTATGTATCTATCTATCAAATCTATCTATCTCATGGCCGGACTGTTTTGTGACAGCCACTTGTGTTTCGGCCAAATGTCCGTCAGCCAAATGGCCGTCGGCTAAAAGTCCGGCCACGATTGCATGCGCAGTGCCCCAAATTTGAAGTAGGAGGACCGACCAAACATCTTTTTCCATCTCCCGGTTCCTAAAATCCATGCCATATACACCTCCCCTGGCGCCGCAACTGCCTCTGGGAACCTTACCATGGGTCTCAGACCGCACGTCTTGTAATTCTCTGTCTGGGAAATTATATATCTATCAAATCTATCTATTTATCTATCAAATCTGTCTAACTATCTATCGTATCTATCAAATGTATATTGCATCTATTGATCTATGTAATCTATGTATCTATCTATCAAATCTATCTATCTCGTGGCCAGACTGTTTTGTGACAGCCACTTGTGTTTCGGCCAAATGTCCGTCGGCCAAATGGCCGTTGGCTAAAAGTCCGGCCACGATTGCACGTGCAGTGCCCCAAATTTGAAGTAGGAGGACCGACCAAGCATCTTTTTCCATCTCCCGGTTCCTAAAAGCCATGCCATATACACGTCCCCTGGCGCCGCAACTGCCTCTGGGAACCTTACCATGGGTCCCAGACCGCACGTCTTGTAATTCTCTGTCTGGGAAATTATATATCTATAAAATCTATCTATTTATCTATCAAATCTATCTAACTATCAATCGTATCTATCAAATGTATATTGCATCTATTGATCTATGTAATCTATGTATCTATCAAATCTATCTATCTCGTGGCCGGACTGTTTTGTGACAGCCACTTGTGTTTCGGCCAAATGTCCGTCAGCCAAATGGCCGTCGGCTAAAAGTCCGGCCACGATTGCATGCGCAGTGCCCCAAATTTGAAGTAGGAGGACCGACCAAGCATCTTTTTCCATCTCCCGGTTCCTAAAATCCATGCCATATACACCTCCCCTGGCGCCGCAAATGCCTCTGGGAACCTTACCATGGGTCTCAGACCGCACGTCTTGTAATTCTCTGTCTGGGAAATTATATATCTATCAAATCTATCTATTTATCTATCAAATCTGTCTAACTATCTATCGTATCTATCAAATGTATATTGCATCTATTGATCTATGTAATCTATGTATCTATCTATCAAATCTATCTATCTCGTGGCCAGACTGTTTTGTGACAGCCACTTGTGTTTCAGCCAAATGTCCGTCGGCCAAATGGCCGTTGGCTAAAAGTCCGGCCACGATTGCACGTGCAGTGCCCCAAATTTGAAGTAGGAGGACCAACCAAGCATCTTTTTCCATCTCCCGGTTCCTAAAATCCATGCCATATACACGTCCCCTGGCGCCGCAACTGCCTCTGGGAACCTTACCATGGGTCCCAGACCGCACGTCTTGTAATTCTGTGTCTGGGAAATTATATATCTATCAAATCTATCTATTTATCTATCAAATCTATCTATCTATCGTATCTATCAAATGTATATTGCATCTATTGATCTATGTATCTAATCTATGTATCTATCAAATCTATCTATCTTGTGGTTGTGCAAATGGACTGTTTGCGGTTGTTTGCGGTGCATTAAACGGGGAGTTTGGTCTGTCACTGTGAAGCGGGCGTAACCCTTACACTACCTGATCGATACAACATCATACCTGATGTTTTAAAGCACGTTATTCCAAACAATTTAGGAATGTTAGGTGATTTATGCCCTTTATGGCTTAAAACCAGACTCTGCATCAACTATGTAATTTTCTGTGGAAGTTTTGCCATGGATCCCCCTCCGGCATGCCACAGTCCAGGTGTTAGTCCCTTTGAAACAACTTTTCCATCACTATTGTGGCCAGAAAGAGTCCCTGTGGGTTTTAAAATTCGCCTGCCTATTGAAGTCAATGGCGGTTCGGCCGGTTCGCCCGTTTGCGAACAGTTGCGGAAGTTTGCGACATCACTAGTTGGAAACTTAGCTGCAGCAGATTTTTTTGCTGCGGTGGCGTACATGTACCTCATGTTTCATATTGGGCCTCGGACGGCTAGCCTCACTGTTAAAACTTGGCTTGTTCGACAGAGTTTTTTGGACACTAGTCTGACCGCTTTGGTGGCTAATCTTTTGGCCATAGCAGTGGAGAGACATCAAACGGTATTTACCATGCAACTTCATAGCAAAATGTCCAACCAGAGGGTGTGTATACTTATTGCTTGTGTCTGGATTACCGCTTCACTGTTGGGTCTGATCCCTTCCTTTGGATGGCACTGTATGTGCAGACTCGATAAGTGTCCCAGGATGGCTCCACTCTATAGCCAAAGCTACTTAATTTTCTGGGCAGTATCCAATTTGTTGGCTTTTGTCATTATGATGGCGGTCTAGGTCCAGATATTTGTCTATGTCAAGAGGAAAATAACGAAAATTTCCCAACATACATCTTTTCATCCAAAATACAAGGAAACCATGATCAATCTTATGAAGACAGTCTTTATTATCCTGAGTAAGTGTTTTAAATATTTTGTATTAACACAAGGTTATTTTCTTCCAAGCATACTCAGCAAGAAACATTTTGCAGTTCAGCACTGACCTTCATCAGGCATAATATTTATGTAGCTCATGATGCTAAGAAAGACTGGGTAAAACACTATTTGGTTGATTACAATCCTTTACAGAAATATTATGAAAACAATTTATCTTGTGGTTCTCTTCCTACCTGTCAAACCGTACCTATAGTGTAGCCTTCTCTGGGGCCTCTTCTGCCCTGTCACCACTTTCTGTCAGGGTACCGCAAGACTCTGTCTTCGGTCCCCTTCTCTTCTCAATCTACACGTTATCATTAGGTTCCCTAATTAAGTCCCACAGTTTCCAATATGATTT
Source organism: Bombina bombina (assembly GCF_027579735.1). Taxonomy (NCBI): domain Eukaryota; kingdom Metazoa; phylum Chordata; class Amphibia; order Anura; family Bombinatoridae; genus Bombina; species Bombina bombina. The sequence continues at coordinate 18,661,368 of NC_069508.1, forward strand.
TTATGCCGACAACACCCAAATCTACTTCTCTGCACCAGAGCTATCTCCTTCCTTGATAACCCGTGTCACTAACAGTCTTTCTCAAATCTATTCCTGGATGTCCTCTCACTACCTCAAGCTAAATTTCTCCAAAACGGAGCTCCTTATTTTCCCCCCTTATTCCAAAATCTTCACCCCAATCTCTCTATAACTGTTGAGAACTCCATCATTACCCCTACCCCACATGCCTGAGGTCTTGGGGTCACATTTGACTCAGATCTTTGCTAAAGCCTGCTGCTTTCACCTTAAAAACATCTCTAAAATTAGACATTTCCTTACACAAGACACAACTAAGATTTTAATCCACTCTCTCATCCTTTCCCGCCTTGATTACTACAACTCTGTTCTCTCTGGTCTCCCCAGCTGCCACCTAGCTCCTTTACAATCCATAATGAATGCCTCTGCCAGGCTCATCTTCCTTACACGTCGCTCTTTATCTGCTGCACCTCTCTGCCAATCCCTTCACTGGCTTCCTCTTGCCTCTAGGATTAAACACAAAATTCTCACTCTAAAATACAAAGCCCTCAACTGCACTGCTACACCCTATATCTCAGACCTTGGGCTCTATTTATCAAGCTCTGTATGGAGCTTGATGGCCCCTGTTTCTGGCGAGTCTTCAGACTCACCAGAAAAAGCAGTTATGAAGCAGCGGTCACAAAGACCGCTGCTCCATAACCTGTCCGCCTGCTCTGAGCAGGCGGACAGACATCGCCACAATACAACCCGATTGAGTACAATCGGGTTGATTGACACCCCCCTGCTGGTGGCCCATTGGCCGCGAGTCTGCAGGAGGCGGCGTTGCACCAGCAGCTCTTGTGAGCTGCTGGTGCAATGCTGAATACGGCGAGCGTATTGCTCGCCGTATTCAGCGAGGTCTGGTGGACCTGATCCGCAGTGTCGGATCAGGTCCGCCAGACCTTCATAACTAGAGGCCCTTGTCTCCAGATACTCTCCCTCCCGTCCCCTTCGCTCTGCTCATTACCTCCTACTCTCCTCTTCTTTCTTTTTACCTCATCACACTTTAGTTTACAGGACTTCTCCAGACTGGCTCCCATCTTGTGGAACTCTCTGCCTCGCTCCACAAGACTCTCCCCTAGTTTTGAAAGCTTCAAGCGCTCCCTAAAGACTCTACTGTTCAGGGATGCATACAACCTACACTAACCTTCCTTTGTACCAGTTCCTTTCCTCCATTGCTATCCCCTGAACCCCCTTAGCATGTAAGCCTAAGAGTCCAGCTGTTTGTAAATCACATTCTTAAGAGCTGACTACAACAGTGAAACTCTTGGCAGGGCCCTCTACCCGTTTGATCCCTATAAATGTTTTGTTGTACTCTGCCTTTGTTTATAGCGCTGCAGAATCTGTTAACACTCTATAGATAACCGATAATAATAATAAAATAATAATAGATTTTGCCTATTTTTTTAATAACATTTTGCTGATTTTCAGACTCCTAACCAAGCCCCAAAGTATCAGATGTAGACTGAAGTCTACATAATCCTGCTTTATCCTGTTTGTGCAATATGTCTGTTTATATGCAGAGAAGGGGGGGGTGTCTGCTGTTTCTATTTCTACAGCCCCTTTCTCCCAAGGCAGATAATGCTGTGATCTGAGATGCCATCGCAGAGGATGCAGCATGTCTGCAGAAAGAACAGGACACATGCAGGAACTGTTAGCACTTTCACTTTGCAGCGCTGCTCAACCATCTAGGCTGTTCTATTTAAACAGTGCTGTGTTCTGGCTGCATTGTGCAAGTTTTCCTTAAAATAGTGCAGCCAGAGTGAAGCTCTGTTTGAAGAGGACAGTCAAATACAGAGCAGCACTGCAAAGTGGCAGTGCATTGATTGATGACCGTCAATACTTTACTGTAACTAACTCATTTAAATTTGAATTTCATCTCAAACTGACCTGCAGAAATTTTTTTACTAAAAAACTCCCATTGCAGAAAGTGAAAACAGTTCTGCCTCTGGTCCTTTCACTAGGTGTCCCAGCCTAACCTTTTCAACAGTACTAAACTGAGAGCTTCTTAATAAGTTTCCAAAAGGTTTTCACTGGATTTTTAGATCAGTATCTGTGCATATTCTTCTTTATAGTAGTGTCTATTACATGCAGTTATATGAACATTTGTGTATAGTGTCCCTTAAAAAAATGTTAACCACTTTGCACATCTTTTCCAAAGGATTTAAATTGTGCCCTAAAAAATGTAATTAGGCAAGACCATAGATTTTATTTTAAATAAATTCTGCATTAAAGGGACACTCAAGTCAAAATAAAACTTCCATGAGTCAGATAGAGCAGCAATTTTAAACAACTTTCCAATTTACGTCCATTAACAAAATGTGCAGAGTCTTTTAATATTTACACTTTTTGAGTCACCAGCTCCTACTGAGCATGTGCAAGAACTCACAGACTATACAATTATGCATTTTTCATTGGCTGCTGGCTGTCACATGGTACAGGGGGAGTGGAAATAGACATAACTGAAATTTGTCAGAAAAAAAGCTACTACTCATTTGAAGTTCAGACAAATGGACCGATTTGTGAAAGTGCGAGCGGACATGATACGATGTAGCATATCATGTCCGCTGCGCATCGATAAATGCAGACAACATACGCTGTCGGCATTTATCATTGTGCAAGCAGTTCTTGTGAACTGCTTGTGCAATGCTGCCCCCTGCAGATTCACAGCCAATCGGACACTAGCAGGGGGTGTCAATCAGACCGATTGTGTAGGATCGGGCAGATTGATGTCTGCAGCCTCAGAGCAGGCAGACAAGTTATGGAGCAGCGGTCTTTAGACCGCTGCTTCATCACTGCTGTTTCCGGCGAGCCATTCGGAGCTTGATAATTCAGACCCTAAGTGCTATTGCATTGTCTTTTTATCATGCATTTGTTGTTTATGTCAATCTGTATTTACTGGTCCTTTAGGCTTCAAAATCAACCAAAATTGACTCCAGCTGTGTGTTTTTCCATATCTTGTTGCACTGGATACAATATGCTCACCTGTTACATTAAGCACATAAATTACATCACATTTCCATATGTTGTTGCACTGGATACAATATGCTCACCTGTTACATTAAGCATATAAATTACATCACATTTCCATATGTTGTTGCACTGGATACAATATGCTCACCTGTTACATTAAGCACATAAATTACATCACATTTCCATATGTTGTTGCACTGGATACAATATGCTCACCTGTTACATTAAGCACATAAATTACATCACATTTCCATATGTTGTTGCACTGGATACAATATGCTCACCTGTTACATTAAGCACATAAATTACATCACATTTCCATATGTTATTGCACTGGATACAATATGCTCACCTGTTACATTAAGCACATAAATTACATCACATTTCCATATATTATTGCACTGGATACAATATGCTCACCTGTTACATTAAGCACATAAATTACATCACATTTCCATATGTTGTTGCACTGGATACAATATGCTCACCTGTTACATTAAGCACATAAATTACATCACATTTCCATATGTTGTTGCACTGGATACAATATGCTCACCTGTTACATTAAGCACATAAATTACATCACATTTCCATATGTTGTTGCACTGGATACAATATGCTCACCTGTTACATTAAGCACATAAATTACATCACATTTCCATATGTTGTTGCACTGGATACAATATGCTCACCTGTTACATTAAGCACATAAATTACATCACATTTCCATATGTTGTTGCACTGGATACAATATGCTCACCTGTTACATTAAGCACATAAATTACATCACATTTCCATATGTTGTTGCACTGGATACAATATGCTCACCTGTTACATTAAACACATAAATTACATCACATTTCCATATGTTGTTGCACTGGATACAATATGCTCACCTGTTACATTAAGCACATAAATTACATCACATTTCCATATGTTGTTGCACTGGATACAATATGCTCACCTGTTACATTAAGCACATAAATTACATCACATTTCCATATGTTGTTGCACTGGATACAATATGCTCACCTGTTACATTAAGCACATAAATTACATCACATTTCCATATGTTGTTGCACTGGATACAATATGCTCACCTGTTACATTAAGCACATAAATTACATCACATTTCCATATGTTGTTGCACTGGATACAATATGCTCACCTGTTACATTAAGCACATAAATTACATCACATTTCCATATGTTGTTGCACTGGATACAATATGCTCACCTGTTACATTAAGCACATAAATTACATCACATTTCCATATGTTGTTGCACTGGATACAATATGCTCACCTGTTACATTAAGCACATAAATTACATCACATTTCCATATGTTGTTGCACTGGATACAATATGCTCACCTGTTACATTAAGCACATAATTTACATCACATTTCCATATGTTGTTGCACTGGATACAATATGCTCACCTGTTACATTAAGCACATAAATTACATCACATTTCCATATGTTGTTGCACTGGATACAATATGCTCACCTGTTACATTAAGCACATAAATTACATCACATTTCCATATATTATTGCACTGGATACAATATGCTCACCTGTTACATTAAGCACATAAATTACATCACATTTCCATATGTTGTTGCACTGGATACAATATGCTCACCTGTTACATTAAGCACATAAATTACATCACATTTCCATATGTTATTGCACTGGATACAATATGCTCACCTGTTACATTAAGCACATAAATTACATCACATTTCCATATGTTATTGCACTGGATACAATATGCTCACCTGTTACAAAAAGCACATAAATTACATCACATTTCCATGACAGATAATTCTTCTCTGCTAATTCCTGCCCCTCGCCAATTCTCAGTATTTTCATCCTGTTTGTCACGTAGGAGTTTTCAGACCATATAGGTTGGCAGATTTAATTAGCCGGACGAGTGTTTGATCGGAGGGGCTCTGCAGCAATTTCATACCCTTTAGCTAAGGATCTTAACTATGTAAAATCCATTTGCTGACGGATAGAAAGTATTTACTGATCAATCAGAATAATTCATCTTGTTGTGACTTTTTTTTCAGCTGAAAAATGAACAAAACATTTAACTATTTAAATATCTGTAATGAAAAGTAAGAGACAGCCATTTCTTAGGGTTTAAAGAAACAAACTAATATATTTTTTTCCTTTTAAATGTGTTCCGAATGATTCCTTGTGCCTTAATGTTTATATTATATTTGAAATAGCTGGTTTTGCTCATTATAATCAGCATCCATTGTTCCCAAAGACATGACCTTTGAAATGGTCTGAACCTGCAAAAAGAGAAGGCCTGTTCAGGTAATCTCAATGCACACATGGTCAGGTATTAAAATGTTAGTTATGACTGGGGGTTCATGATGCCTATCCCAAACGTACCTTTACTATATTTATCACTTGTAGCAAGGAAAAAAGTGCGAAGAGTCCCAAAATGTACAAATCCTTTAGTTTATTGGATCCGAGCCAAAAGATACAATAAGGTGCTCCCTGTTAACTGACAATTTCACGCATGCGTGCATGCGCTTCATCAGTACCTGGTGCCTATCCCAGACACACCTTTACTATATTTATCAATACATGATACCTAGCCCAGACATACCTTTACTTTATTTATCACTACCTGATGCCTATCCCATATGTACCTTTACTATATATATATCACTACATGATGACTATCCCAGACATATCTTTACTATATTTATCATTACATGATGCCTATCCCAGACATATCTTTACTATATTTATCACTACATGATGCCTATCCCAGACATACCTTTACTATATTTATCACTACATGATGCCTATCCCAGACACACCTTTACTATATTTATCACTACATGATGCCTATCCCAGACACACCTTTACTATATTTATCACTACATGATGCCTATCCCAGACATACCTTTACTATATTTATCACTACATGATGCCTATCCCAGACACACCTTTACTATATTTATCACTACATGATGCCTATCCCAGACACACCTTTACTATATTTATCACTACATGATGCCTATCCCAGACACACCTTTACTATATTTATCACTACATGATGTCTATCCCAGACATACCTTTACTATATTTATCATTACATGATGCCTATCCCAGACACACCTTTACTATATTTATCACTACATGATACCTAGCCCAGACACACCTTTACTTTATTTATCACTACCTGATGCCTATCCCATATGTACCTTTACTATATATATATCACTACATGATGACTATCCCAGACACACCTTTACTATATTCATCACTACATGATGCCTATCCCAGACATATCTTTACTATATTCATCACTACATGATGCCTATCCCAGACACACCTTTACTATATTCATCACTACATGATGCCTATCCCAGACATATCTTTACTATATTCATCACTACATGATGCCTATCCCAGACACACCTTTACTATATTTATCATTACATGATGCCTATCCCAGACACACCTTTACTATATTTATCACTACATGATGCCTATCCCAGACATATCTTTACTATATTCATCACTACATGATGCCTATCCCAGACACACCTTTACTATATTTATCACTACATGATGTCTATCCCAGACACACCTTTACTATATTTATCACTACATGATACCTAGCCCAGACATACCTTTACTTTATTTATCACTACCTGATGCCTATCCCATATGTACCTTTACTATATTTATCACTACATGATGCCTATCCCAGACACACCTTTACTATATTTATCACTACATGATGACTATCCCAGACATATCTTTACTATATTTATCACTACATGATACCTATCCCAGACACACCTTTACTATATTTATCATTACATGATACCTATCCCAGACACACCTTTACTATATTTATCACTACATCATGCCTATCCCAGACATACCTTTACTATATTTATCACTACATGATGCCTATCCCAGACACACCTTTACTATATTTATCACTACATGATGCCTATCCCAGACATACCTTTACTATATTTATCACTACATGATGCCTATCCCAGACACACCTTTACTATATTTATCACTACATGATGCCTATCCCAGACACACCTTTACTATATTTATCATTACATGATGCCTATCCCAGACATACCTTTACTATATTCATCACTACATGATGCCTATCCCAGACATACCTTTACTATATTTATCACTACATGATGCCTATCCCAGACATACCTTTACTATATTTATCACTACATGATGCCTATCCCAGACATACCTTTACTATATTTATCACTACATGATGCCTATCCCAGACACACCTTTACTATATTCATCACTACATGATGCCTATCCCAGACACACCTTTACTATATTCATCACTACATGATGCCTATCCCAGACACACCTTTACTATATTTATCACTACATGATGCCTATTCCAGACACACCTTTACTATATTTATCACTACATGATGCCTATCCCAGACATACCTTTACTATATTTATCACTACATGATACCTAGCCCAGACACACCTTTACTATATTTATCATTACATGATGCCTATCCCAGACACACCTTTACTATATTCATCACTACATGATGCCTATCCCAGACATATCTTTACTATATTTATCACTACATGATGCCTTTCCCAGACATATCTTTACTATATTTATCATTACATGATGACTATCCCAGACATACCTTTACTATATTCATCACTACATGATGCCTATCCCAGACATATCTTTACTATATTTATCACTACATGATGCCTTTCCCAGACATATCTTTACTATATTTATCACTACATGATGCCTATCCCAGACATACCTTTATTTTATTTATCACTACATGATGCCTATCCCAGACACACCTTTACTATATTTATCACTACATCATGCCTATCCCAGACACACCTTTACTATATTTATCACTACATGATGCCTATTCCAGACATTCCTTTACTATATTTATCACTGCATGATGCCTATCCCAGACACACCTTTACTATATTTATCACTACATGATGCCTATCCCAGACATGCCTTTACTATATTTATCACTGCATGATGCCTATCCCAGACACACCTTTACTATATTTATCACTACATGATGTCTATCCCAGACACACCTTTACTATATGTATCACTACATGATGCCTATCCCAGACACACCTTTACTATATTTATCACTACATGATGCCTATCCCAGACACACCTTTACTATATGTATCACTACATGATGTCTATCCCAGACACACCTTTACTATATTTATCACTACATGATGTCTATCCCAGACACACCTTTACTATATTTATCACTACATGATGTCTATCCCAGACATTCCTTTACTATATTTATCACTACATGATGCCTATCCCAGACACACCTTTACTATATTTATCACTACATGATACCTAGCCCAGACATATCTTTACTTTATTTATCACTACTTTATGCCTATCCCAGACACACCTTTACTATATGTATCCCTACATGATGTCTATCCCAGACATTCCTTTACTACATTTATCACTACATGATGCCTATCGCAGACATACCTTTACTATATGTATCACTACATGATGTCTATCCCAGACACACCTTTACTATATTTATCACTACATGATGTCTATCCCAGACACACCTTTACTATATTTATCACTACATGATGTCTATCCCAGACAGACCTTTACTATATTTATCACTACATGATGCCTATCCCAGACACACCTTTACTATATTTATCACTACATGATACCTAGCCCAGACATATCTTTACTTTATTTATCACTACCTGATGCCTATCCCAGACACACCTTTACTATATGTATCCCTACATGATGTCTATCCCAGACATTCCTTTACTATATTTATCACTGCATGATGTCTATCCCAGACATACCTTTACTATATTTATTAATATCCCAGACATTCTCCATATACCTACTACCCTCTCATTTAACTCTTCAAATACCGGATTTCAACTTCAAATCATAATTGAGTGTGTCTGTGTTTCTCTTGAATATTGTTTTCTTTTCAACCTTAAGGGACATTTTTCCTAGTTATTAAAAGAGGAACATTGAACATGATAAAACCATAAATGATATCTAAGACTACTAAACATATAAAGTAGAGATGAAAAGAATTGTTTTTCACAATCTTCTGAACACCAGAAGAAATAGACTCTCCAATTGGTTCATTCCACCTCCCGCAGGTACCATCTGCATGACTGTACTTCTAGTGGCCATAGTATTTCTCCCAGCATCCTTGTGAGATAATAAGAAAGTACCTGAAATTACATTTTTTTTTATATCATTTGATGATCTGTTTTGTATCTTCTCATTTTACATGTTCATTAGATTAGATAATTAATTTAGTTTTCTTCAGACTACAGATAGTCATGTGCAGTGTTATTTTCTGTTGCTATTTAAACATAGCAACAATAAGTATCTGCTTTATGACTGCGTCAGTTCCACAACTGTAATAGGTTAAATGATGGTAAAACATGTGCTGTACAAATGTATGAGCATATGGAGACTACTTGAATGGATTGAGCTGATTCAAGGTCATAAATTAGACGTTAATAGACTGTGACACTATTTAGGAATCATTAATTTAACTTGTCATTTCTTGTAGATTGGCATCACCAGAAAGCAACTGGGTTAAATGGGGCGAATCTACTAATGTGAAGTGTCGGAGGAAGGATTCTTGAATGTCGTTGTGTACATTCTAGGCAGATTGTAGGAGTTGCTGCTTTGATTCCTTAAAGGGAATTAAAGGGGTATAAGATATTTTTTCCCTTTAAAAAAATTAGAATTTAAACACCTCAAATGTTTTTTTTACATTACATTAAAGAGCTGAAAATAACACCTGAAACGTGTCACGTGGCACCTTCCACACTTCTTGGCATTTTTAGTTTTGTTTATATTCCATCACAGGTGCACCAGACGAATACACAGAGATCACATGGTGTGTCCTGCTTTGTGATATATTAGCTCACAGATGGACAGACTATAGGCAGATCCTTTACGAGTTGCAGGGGAGGACTGACAAATTTTGGCACAAGGGACAAGTACTACACAGTGGCTAGGTATATCAACCCTGGAACCGGCCCCTTTTAAAATGCAATATTTGACAAAAAAAATGATAATGGATCCTTGGTTATCATGTAGTCCCTTCTAAGAAATGCATGTAGGACAGCCTGCTGCTATAGTTATCAGGACTTCTGTAGGCTATAGCCGGAAACCCGCAGATAAGGTGCGTAGAAAATTAGGAACTGGGCTGGGAAAAAAAGGCAATAAATTGCTGGGCACTACAACTTCTGCAGTGGCTCCAATCCCACCACTAAGAGTGGCCAGGGTGCAAATACTATCCTACCCCCTGGCCCAGTCCACCCCTGCCAGTCAATATAACTCCAATTTAGCAACTTGTTCATACATAACACTACAGCTGTTTATATATATATATATATATATATATATATATATATATATACATATATATATATATATAGTGTATATATGTTTAAAGGAGTAGAAATAGCGGCAAAAATGAACTTTCCAATATTATATGCTAACGTGGCTTACCCTAGTGGATGCTATTTAGGGGGTCTCACTATCACCATAGTGAGAAAATAGTGCTTCCAGGGGGAGATAATCCACATTCACATAGGAAAAAAGACAGAAAAAAATCATTCCTGTATTAGAACTTTATTTCTTTAAAATATATAAGGGATAGTAACTGTTCAACTGTGGAAACTGCAGAGATGGGTAATGAGTAATCCGTTCTCCATTATGTGTAGAAACTAAAGCGTTGAACCTCCAGTCTGTGTTGAAAATATCCTTAGATATCAGCCGTCTCTAACTCTGAATAATGTTTTCAGAAATGTAGGAAACCCCTCTTAATTCACTGTACTGTTCTCAGTGAGTGTATATGAGGTGGTTTTCAAAATATTCTAGAGCTTGGTCATTTAGAGCGAAGTAAATATAAAATGAAACTTTCATAAATAAATAAATATATAAAAACAAATGTTAATGCTATATAAGTTATACAATTTGTTTAAAAAGTAAACGAAAAAAGCAGAAAGAGGGCGCCCCATAGCGTAATTCTATTTTTCAATGAAGAAGTTCTATTTTTAAAAAAGAATTGCGCTTACCAGATGAGATGGCACTGTGCTGTGACCATTGTGACTGGTTGTTTCTTTGCTTTTTTATGGTCTGAAGAAACAAACGGGCTCAGGTTGAGAAACGCGTCACAAATAAAGCGTTATTACTTTTTAAACTCATTACGGAAGTTGTTTATGCCTTTGTATCCCTGTCGGCACCACTGATACACTAGGTTTTTGGAGTTTTCCAAATAGCCGTGCAGCACTAGGAAAGCAGCGGTGATCCATACGAGTGGAACCGGTCCCAGTGTACTAGCCGCTGTGAAATGCTAGCCTGCTCTATTGCACTGGTCACAGCACAGTGCCATCTCATCTGGTAAGCGCAATTCTTTTTTAAAAAAAAGAACTTCTTCATTGAAAAATAGAATTACGCTATGGGGCGCCCTCTTTCTGCTTTTTTCGTTTGTTAGTTCACCCGACACTCCGGGATCAAGAGGAGCAGCCTTCCCTCCCCCCCTTCTTACTAACTTAAAGAACATTAACATCAGAACTGTTTTTTACTAACTTTGTAATACAACCAATACGCTAACACACTTACCAACTTAAAGAACATTAACAACAGAACTGTTTTTTACTAACTTTGTAATACAACCAATACGCTAACACACTGTTGAGCGCGCCTTCTTTTTTTCCCCCCTGGGGATTTTATCCACTTGTTTAAAAAGTGATTGCCTGATTAGCTGGCACAATATTTCTGCTGCAATGTAGCAGTGTAGCGTGCCAAGCAGACAGCCGGACAAACCGGAAGTGACGTCACAAATGAGCATCACGTGACCTTACGCGTTTCGTGAACGTCTATGCTCACTTCGTCAGAGGATAATCTGCTGCCACCCCCTACAGGCTTAAATAGTCTGTTAATGGCATGATTGCTATTTTAATTGAACAATTGTATACTAATTATGTGGAGGTATATTTCCGCTGGGGATATGATGTTTGTCAAGAGTGCAACATCGGATTGATTTATTTGAACTAATGACTTAATATGCTTTATTTGACTTGTTAAAATATAACCCCAACCTTTACTTAGGGGAATTTATGTTCTATAAAATAAACTTTGGGAAATAAATAAGACTTGTTAAAAATATAATAAATAGATAAATATGTATAAATATGTTTTAAAAACGAATGGGATTAAATGTATAAGATTAATTTGGATATAGAGGGAATACTTCATTTTATATGAAACCGAATCAATACTGGGTTTTAGTTAGATAGTGCAATAAATCGATTTGTTGTTTATAACCTATTTTTGCAAGTTACACGCGTAGATATTTCACGGCATGCACATTTTTTGCTCCCATAGACTAACATAGAACTGGTGTCGGCAGTCGGTACCTGAGTTGTCCTTGCTGATTGGTGGATAAATTCATCCACCAATAAAAAAGTGCTGTCCAGAGTACTGAAACAAAAAAAAGCTTAGATGCCTTCTTTTTCAAAAAATGATAGCAAGAAAACGAAGAAAAATTGATAATAGGAGTAAATTAGAAAGTTGCTTCAAATTGCATGCTCTTTCTGAATTACAAATGAACAAATTTGGGTTCAGTGTCCCTTTAATCAAACCAGTATCCACTCTCTGCAAGTGTGTCAAAACAATCACGAACAACACAACCTCAAGCCTGCAGCATTAAAACACTTGACTGACAATGCACACCGATTACCCACCATGTTTCTCTTGCAGTTGGTTTGTATCTTGGTTTATTCATTTCTTTCGGTTTCGATTATTACGTGTGAATTCAACATAAAAACTACTCTTTATTTTTAACTTACACATGCAATATACTGGCGACACCAGAAATGTGTAGTTGCGCATATTTCTGAACCTCGCCAGTTTAACCTACTTACGCCAGTATATTATATGGCGGCGTGTGTTTTGTGATTCACCCGATGTGCGAGTTTAACTTACAGGTGATGTTGGTTTTAGCAGTTGCGCTGAAAAGTACGTACCATGGGGCCCATTTATCATGGCCTGTATTGTGCCTAATGCACCTGTTTCCATGCGAGCCTTCAGACTCCCCGGAAACAAGAGTTAAGAAGCAGCGGTCTTATGACCACTGCTCCTTAACTCGTCCGCTGCCTCTGAGGCTGTGGACATCAATCCGCCCGATCTCATACGATCGGGTTGATTGACACCCCCTAAATGGCCGCAAATCTGCAGGGGGCAGCATTGCACAAGCTTATCACCAGAATTGCTTGTGCAATGATAAATGCAGACAGCGGATCATGTCCGCCAGACAAATTATAAATCGGCCCCTATGAATAAGATCGCAATTAATTTAATGTGAGCAGTGTTAGCACTCAATGGCACTTATATTTGTGTGCTCCACTTGTAACCGAGACCTTATTATTTAATTTAAAGTTATTTTAAGTTTTAGATTTTATCACAGCAATGATATTTAGATTAATAGCATGTTTTTCAGTGCTTTAAATTATTAATATTATAATATTTACAGCAGTTTTGAGAAGGTGGCCTGGAATGTTACTCAAGAGCTTAGCTACAATAAGACTCCTGTGAAACAAGTAGGTTGCTAAAAAAAAAAGTGGCACAACAAAGCAACTCAAATATTTTGCAATCCTAAGAAATGTGCAACCTCCCCCCAGTACAGCGGTGACTTGAGCTCCAATAGAATTGGTGTAGCAATTGTTTATTCCTCTCCTCCTAGAAGAAGTTGCACTGTGAAGGATTCCACGTCACAAAACTCCTTTACAACCTTATGACATAAAAATAAAACATCAGCCTTGACACCCCCGCAACATGAGATCATTCACACCGGGAATAGAGTCTTTATGGATTGGGCTTGCTTGGCAGATCACAGCTTTGGACATTCACTGCCTCTTGTTCTGTTCCATGTGACAACTTTTCTATAAAAACAAACAAAATTATTATTAGTATTATCGGTTATTTGTAGAGCGCCAACAGATTCTGTAGCGCTAACAAAACAAAAAAAAAACAGACAAATATTTTACTCTCACAAACATTTTAGCTGACTACTTCTAAAGTGGCTGCATCTGTAATTGATTTAAGCACAAAAAGATCTCATTTCGCATAATCAACAGAGGCATAATAAAAAGACAAACGTTTCACATTATTAGGAGATTTTTTTTTCTGGTAAATTTAAAGATAGTTCTATTTTCTTTCCCCAACATCATGTGATAGCCATCAGCCAATCATAATATGCTTCTACTTATTTACTGTGAATTCTTGCACATGCTCAGTAAAAACTGATGTTAAAATAAAAAAGATTGTGCATATTTGGATAGAAATGAATGGTAAAGTTTAAAATATAATAATGTGTGTATATATATGCAATGACTCCCAAGTTTACAGTGAATATGAACTATTTTATAGGAACTGTTTACATTCCCTATTACTGAGGATGAGAATTCACCATCACTTTTTTGGTTTTATATGAAAATGATTTTGTTAGTACCTACAATTACATTTCACATCAGCAACTAGTGCTCTCTGTAATTGTCTAAATACGAACAGTTAATCTGTCATCCATATGTTGTGCTCACTGAACTCATCTGGCTGCCAGCGCGTGTGTGCGCTTGATTACACAAGTGGCATTGTACTATGTGAGCAAACTGGAAAACCAGATAATCCTTAAATAAATAGAAATGAATTAGAAAATATTATTATTATAGGAGCAGCTAAATTCTCTAATGCTGACTACAAGAGTAAGGTGGCATAATGACATTGATTCATGATAATAAAGAAATACAGAGATATGCAAATCTAGAGAAATAAAACAGACATCTAAAGAGATGCCAATCTCCAGCTAATTTACTAAAAAGGTTAATGGTATAGTTGTTTTTACTTCTTTTAACAATGATGCACAAATAGATACAAGAATGTAAAGCGTGAAACGTTATTCAGAATTTGTTTGCAATTCTCAAATTGTTGTGAAGTACTATCTCATATAGTGCAATATATTAGCCGTAGGCTCTGTCTCCTGCCCCTGGGAGATGTGTATGAAATTAGTGGGTATAAAATAATACAGAGGACAGAAGCAGAGGGTGCTTTGCAAACAGGAAAAAACTACAGAGCATTTATATTGGGTCACATTCTTAGACCTGTGGGTGTTTAGTTTGTAGAATAATGATTGGGTACAGACACATTTACTTGTGGATAGAATATGATGTGACATAGGCAGAACTAGACATGCAATGAACAGGATCAGTATAGGTTTGGGTGTGTATAGGTGTCTCTATATTTTATTAGCCAGAGAAAGTTCCAAGAGAAGAGCCCTCAAACAATGTCATTGCAATTAGTGGTGGATCTACTGGAGTGTACACCTATATAACACTTGTATTCCAACCCATTACAATTTCCAGCTGTTGTTTTCAGTCCTGTCCTTATAAAAACCCAGTTCTAGGCAAAACTAGATTGTCTGTGACACTTTATCAGATGTAAATCTTTTGCACATGCTCAGTTCTCGTTCGTAAACAAGATTGGTTTGTAGGATATCACATCTTTATTCTAAAATACAATCATCAGAATGTTTATTAAGGATAGTAATGAAGAGCTTAGGCATTTCAAATTGTTAATCATAAATCTACTATAATAATTTTCCCATGTTATGAATTGATATTAACAACAAATTTTGATATATTAGGTGTCTTCATCAACAATGAATTAATAACTTTGGCTTTGGTCATTTTATATTTTACTCCCAAGAAGTTAATTGATGTCCCCTGTAAACTTTACTTGCAAAGAGGTTAGAAGACCTGTTTCATATTGTTTGTTTTGTCTATTTAACCAAATCTTCCAGTTATATTGTTTATGTCCTTTAAGCAGCTTTTACTGATGCAATTGGCAGTTCTTTTATTATATTGAACAAAAAATAAAAATCCTCCGATCTGCCGTGCAGAGGTTTTTACCATCAGATTGCAGAGAGGGTGGATTTTGCAAGACATTTTATTGTCTTTTCAGAATTATGATATAAAATAAGATCTAATAACTCAGCTTTATCTGTGACCTTATAAAGTCCCAGAAAGATACAGTATTTATATATCACAGCTGACTCTTAAAAATAGCTGCTCTTTTCAATAGATCTTTGTCCCTTGTTTTTTTTAGAGAGGAGTCTGAAAAGGGGCAACTGTACTAACTGGTGGCTCTTGATAGAGGATGACACATGAATGCGTATATTATACATCCTTATGACTATCACTTTTCTTGGAAAACTATGTGCCATGCTAATTAGCATCAATTTGCATAAGTAATTATAAAGTATTGCTCAGAAACTAAAGCTGCGAGGGCTGATTTGAAATAATAATTTGTTTACAGTTAGAGTCCAACTCACCTAGGAACAGTTTCAGCATAACAGGACGTATATTTCTATATTTATTCTTTATTATGTACAGTGACCAGTCGTGCATACCAGCAGGGTAGGAGCCCTATACACCCCAACTGACCCATCTCCTTTTTGAATTTCATATCTATGTTCCAACTTTTTCCTGTCTCTGTTTCCTATTTACATTTCTCATTCTTTTATCTGAATGTACTGCTTTTATTGCTTTAAAGGTGGTGTCCAGATGCTTAACAACCATTTTTACAGGTGTCATCTACTTACTGGGTCATATTTTGACCTATCATTGCAATCACAGCAAGTTCTAGATGTACAGATTTATGTGTGACAGAGAACCAGACACAGTTTAAACAAAGATCACTCATTTTATATTTACAATGTGTGTTACATTAGCTCCCGAGCAGAAGTGTGACATACTTTCAGAAATAAAAGGGTGAATAAGCCATTGATGTGGTTTTGGTCTAATGTGGTACAGTAGGGCCAATGCGTCTGATCAGTGATTTGCTGTGCCATATATTTGGCATAACAAGAGGCAGGAGGCTATGGGGGATATTTATCAAAGCCTCAACTTTGCTGCATTCGCCGGCACAGAGGTGTAACTAGAATTCACAGGGCCCAGGTGCAAGAATCTCAGAAGGGCCCGTCCACCCCTCCACCCCCCCAAAAAAAGTTTGATACATATCTTTTTTTTTTTTTTTAATTTTACATTTAACACAGAAAAAAAATGTGAATCAGATTACATGTCTGCAAAAGGAGGTACCCTGTGCCCACAGTCTGTGAGATGGTATGGCCCCCTATTACTGTATATAGTGACACTGTTTAATCCACCAGTACTGTATATAGTGAGTTAGTGACACCTAAATCTGCCGGTGAGATGGCTGGCCTGACCCTACCCACCCCAGTACTCCATCAGAAATGAAATCAGCTCTCTACTTAATTCCTTTCTCTCAGCCCCTCAAATGCTCTCATTCAACCACAACCCACATAACCTTAAACTTAGCTCATTCTCCCCTGTCACTGAGGAAGAAGTCTCGGCACTTATACTGTGCTCTCACCTCACTACCTGTTCCCTTGACCCTATCCCCTCACAACTACTCCCCTCCCTCTCTGCTACCCTCACCCCTATACTCACACACACTTTCAACCTCTCCCTCAGCACCGGTATATTTCCCTCATCGCTGAAACATGCACTGGTCACACCTATCCTCAAAAAACCTTCCCTTGATCCTACCTCCCCATCCAACTACCGCCCTATTTCCCTCCTCCCTCTTGCATCAAAGCTTCTCGAAAAAACTGGTTTATGCACGCCTATCCCATTTCCTTACAATAAACTCCCTCCTTGACCCACTGCAATCTGGATATCGTCCCCATCACTCCACAGAGACAGCAATTGTTAAGGTTACCAACGACCTACTTACAGCAAAATCAAAAGGCCACTTCTGTCTGCTTATCCTCCTTGATCTGTCCGCAGCCTTTGACACTGTTGACCACCCTCTTTTGCTCCAAACCCTCCAATCCTTCGGCATCTTTGACACAGCCCTCTCGTGGCTCTCTTCCTACCTGTCAAACCATACCTTTAGTGTAGCCTTCTCTGGGGCCTCCTCTGCCCCGTCACCACTTTCTGTCGGAGTACCGCAAGGCTCTGTCCTTGGTCCCCTTCTCTTCTCAATCTACACGTCATCACTAGGTTCCCTAATAAAGTCCCACGGTTTACAATATCATTTGTATGCCGACGACAGCCAAATCTACTTCTCTGCACCAGACCTATCTCCTTCCTTGCTAACCCGTGTCACTAACTGTCTTTCTCACATCTCTAACTAGATGTCCTCTCACTACCTCAAGCTAAATCTCTCCAAAACTGAGCTCCTTATTTCCCCCCCTTCCTCAAAACTCTCCACCCCCAATCTCTCTATAACTGTCGACAACTCCATCATTACCCCTACCCCGCACGCCCAATGTCTCGGGGTCACATTTGACTCAGATCTTTCTTTCACTCCTCACATTAAGTCCTTGGCTAAAGCCTGCCGCTTCCACCTTAAAAACATCTCTAAAATTAGACACTTCCTTACACAAGACACAACTAAGATTTTAATCCACTCTCTCATTCTTTCCCGCCTTGATTACTGCAACTCTGTCCTCTCTGGTCTCCCCACCTGCCGCCTAGCTTCTTTACAATCCATAATGAATGCCTCTGCCAGACTCATCTTCATTACACGTCGCTCTTCATCTGTTGCACCTCTCTGCCAATCCCTTCACTGGCTTCCTCTTGCCTCTAGGATCAAACACAAAATTCTCATTCTGACATACAAAGCCCTCAACTGCACTGCTCCCCCCTACATCTCAGACCTTGTCTCCAGATACTCTCCCTCCCGTCCCCTTCGCTCTGCTCACGACCTCCTACTCTCCTCCTCTCTCATCACCTCATCGCACTCCCATTTACAGGACTTCTCCAGACTAGCTCCTATCTTGTGGAACTCTCTGCCTCGCTCCACAAGACTCTCTTCTAGTTTTAAAAGCTTCAAGTGCTCCCTAAAGACTCTACTGTTCAGGGATGCATACAACCTACACTAACCTTCCTTTATACCAGTTCCTCTCCTCCATTGCTATCCCCTGAACCCCCTTAGCATGTAAGCCTAAGAGTCCAGCTGTTTGTAGATCACCTTCTTAAGAGCTAACTACAACAGTGCTACTCTTGGCAGGGCCCTCTGTCCATTTGATCCCTATAATTGTTTTGTTGTACTCCCCCTTTGTTTATAGCGCTGCTGAATCTGTTGGCGCTCTACAAATAACCGATAATAATAATAATAATAATACTTTATAAAGTGACCACAGTAGTCTGTGACATGATCCAGCCCCCCGTACTGTATATAGTTGTACTGTATAGTGACACTGTTTACCCCCGCCCCCCTTGCTGAAGTAACAAGGTCTGTAATTTGCTGGTTCCACAAACATACACACATACATGCATGCATAAATACACACACAGTCACATACATACATACACACATACATGCATAAATACACACACAGTCACATACATACACAAACACATAAATAAATACACACATACACACACATACATGCATGAATACACACACAGTCAAATACACACATACACACACATACATGCATAAATACACACACAGTCGCAAACATACACACATACACACACACACACATAAATAAATACACACATACACACACACACATACATACATACACACATACATGCACAAATACATACACATACATGCATAAATACACACACAGTCACATACATACATACACACACATACATATATGCATAAATACACACACAGTCACATACATACACACATACACACACACACACATACATCCATAAATACACACACAGTCACATACATACACACACACACACACACACACACACATACATGCATACATACACACACAGTCACATACATACACACACACACATACATGCATAAATACACACACAGTCACATACACACACACACACATACATGCATAAATACACACACAGTCACATAAACACACACACACACACACACACACATGCATAAATACACACACAGTCACATACACACACACATACATGCATAAATACACACACAGTCACATACATACACACACACATGCATAAATACAAACAGTCACATACACACACACATACATGCATAAATGCACACACAGTCACATACACACACACACACATACATGCATAAATACACACACAGTCACATACATACACACACACACACATACATGCATAAATACACACACAGTCACACACACACACACACACACACACATGCATAAATACACACACAGTCACATACATACACACACACATACATGCATAAATACACACACAGTCACATACACACACACACATATACATGCATAAATACACACACAGTCACATACATACACACATACACACACACATATACATGTATAAATACACACACAGTCACATACATACATACACACATACACACACACATACATGCATGTATAAATACACACACACACATACATGCATAAATACACACATAGTCACATACATACATACACACATATATACACACACAGTCACATACATACACACACACACATACATGCATAAATACACACACAGTCACATACACACACACATACATGCATAAATACACACACAGCCACATACATACACACACACACACATACATGCATAAATACACACACAGTCACATACACACACACACATACATGCATAAATACACACACAGTCACATACATACACACATACACACACATATACATGTATAAATACACACACAGTCACATACATATACACACACATACATGCATAAATACACATACAGTCACATACATACACACATACACACACATATACATGTATAAATACACACACAGTCACATACATACATACACACATACACACACACATACATGCATGTATAAATACACACACACACATACATGCATAAATACACACATAGTCACATACATACATACACACATATATACACACACAGTCACATACATACACACATACACACACACATACATGTATAAATACACACACAGTCACAAACATACACACATACACACACATAAACACCAATGGGTAAAACAGAAACACTAACCCCTGTAGTCAGAGACACTAGTGAAGCATCAGGTCACACTCACATGATATCAGTGCAGGCAGTGGTAGGTCAACGTTTTTTATTTTATTTTTAAAAAAGTTCCCTTTAAATACATCAAGTCACAAAATACCCACTACCTATTAGCTGGGTTATTTATGTGATCAAATTCAGAATCAGATCAATAATACTTCTGTAATTGATAAATTGAGCGAGTTGTTCCTTTTAGACAAACGTTTGCTGTTTGTAATCAGATATAGAAGCTGGTTCTTTGCTTGTTTGCTAATGTACAAAAGACTTAAAATCTGCTTTGTTTGTTTCAGTCTGATATAGAATTTCTAGCGAACTACCATGGTATTTATTTGTGACTTATTATCTCTGCTTCACAAGGTTAATCGGATGCTGATTTGCCAAAAAAACGCTTCGAATTGTGCTAGACCTCTATCAGCCAAGTAAAATAGAAATAGTCCCCTCCTTGACTTACTGTTTACGCTGCTATTTGAAAGAAACTATAAATATTGTTAACCCATTTGCTGCCAGTAGGAGAGCTAATATATACATTGCTTTGTTGTTTTTTATCAGTCTAGGGATTACCAGCAAAATGAGCTAAGGGTTCATGTATTGTTTATTGCTGTGGATTTGAATTTCCCTTTTATTAAATGTTGCTTTTCCCTTTTGATTAGTTCAATATTAAAATATTAAAGGAACATGAAAGTTAAAATTACATTACTAGTGAAAAAAGTAATAGATTTTGTGTAAGGGATATAAAACCCCAAAACGTTGTTTTGTGTCTCAGACAGAGCATATCATTTTAGAAACGTTTCCAATTTATTTCTATGTTTAAATTTGCTTTGTTTCCGTGATATTTTGTGTTGAAGAGAAACCTAGGTCGGCAGGAAATAGTGCTGCCTTCTAGTGCTCTTGCAAATGGATAATATTCTTGCAAAACTGTTGCCAAATAACGTTCCAGAAATGGCCGGCTCCTAAACATATGTCCCTGCTTTTCAACAAAAGATACCAAGAGAATGAGAAAAAAATGATAATAGAAGTAAATCAGAAAGTTGTTTAAAACTACACACTCTGAGGCCTATCTATCAAGTTCCGAAAGGAGCTTGAAGGGCCGTGTTTCTGGCGAGTCTTCAGACTCGCCAGAAACAGCAGTTATGAAGCAGCGGTCTAAAGAACACTGCTCCATAACCTGTCCGCCTGCTCTGAGCAGGCGGACAGACATCACCGCAATTCAACCCGATCGAGTACAATCAGGTTGATTGACACCTCCCTGCTTGCGGCTGATTGGCCGCGAGTCTGCAGGGGGCGGCGTTGCACCAGCAGCTCTTGTGAGCTGCTGGTGCAATGCTGAATACGGAGAGCGTATTGCTCTCCGCATTCAGCGAGGTCTTGCGGACCTGATCTGCACTGTCGGATCAGGTCGGCAAGACCTTTGTTAAATTGGCCTCATTATCGGAATCATGAAATAAAAATTTGGGGTTTCATATCCCTTTAAATGATCTGATTTAGGGATCGATCACAATGGTTCAAAAAAACTGATTTATCTGCAAAAATTCTCCTAGACATTAACAGAGAAAATAATTATATACATTTTTGTAAAGGTTGTGCATACAATTTAACCCCTTAATGACATACCCTGTACATCACTGGTCTTTCAATGGGGCTTGTTTTTTTTTTACAGCTATATTAGGGGGCCTGTAGGAGGGAGGTCATAATAACGCAGTTTTGCCGCTGGCTTATAGGCAAAAATACCTTAATGACCAGCGACGTACAGGGTATGTTGTAATCATTAAGAGGTTAAACATCTTTTTAAATGTACTGTTATTATCAAATTTGCTTCATTCTCTTGGTATCCTTTGTTGAAGGAGCAGCAATGCACTAGTAGAAGTTAGCTCAAGTGAGCCAATTACAAGAGGCATAAATGTGCAACCACACATGAGCAGCTAGCTCCCAGTAGTGCATTGCTTTTCCTAAGCCTACTTAGATATTCTTTTCAACAAAGGATTCCAAGAGAAGGGAGAAAATTTGATAAAAGAAGTAAACTACAAAAGTCTCTAATATTGCATTACCACCCTTAAACATAGACATTTTCAGGTCCCTTTAAATAAAATAAATTGTTTATAAACATGCCTATCAATTGCATTGCTTACATTTCCCCTAATATGACTTACTTCTTCTACATTACCCCCACATACCCCCCATATGTATCTGTGGCTTAGAATTTTACAGCTGATAATATATGTCTGCACACCCTTTTCATGAGAATCCTATGTACATATTTGCTGTCTATTTCACAACCATGTAACAGATAGAACATACCCTAGAAAAGCTGTTGAAATCCTTGCACAATCTGATTAGCGCTAAAGCTGTTTACTGGAAGTGGTAGAGTTTCAGTAAATTATAGATAATCGACCTCCCACCCCTTTTGCTTTATAATACAAAGTTTAACTCAAGGTAAACAAGAGCCATTATTTGTAGATTTCCTAGGAAGTGAGCACAAATGCTGAATATTCAGTTACTAGATCCTAAACAGGAACATGTTATAGGGAATACAGATATCACATGACCCTAAACACAGTGATCATATACATTTGTAATATTCATGCCATTGTATTAAGAAAGAAACAAACTGCAGAATTCCACAAATAAAACAAATTTTGTAGTCACTATAGTGAAGGATTTTGGGTAATGATCTTCTGTCATTGCAAAATAGACTATTTTTCTGCTACGATTTTGTGAATTACAGATTTATTTTTATACTAATTAATAGGTTAACTCGAAAATTGTGCGTTT
Source organism: Bombina bombina (assembly GCF_027579735.1). NCBI lineage: Eukaryota > Metazoa > Chordata > Amphibia > Anura > Bombinatoridae > Bombina > Bombina bombina. Next base: position 18,685,317 of record NC_069508.1, read on the forward strand.
TTCATTTCTGAGTATTGGAAATGCACAGGGCAGATTTCACAAATCTAACCCTGCTCCATATCTGCCTCTAACTGGCCTCAAAAGAGCCGCTGATGCCATAAGAGAAACTACAAAACAATATACATTTTACTATCAAAGTGACAGTGGCTAGCTTAGTCTTTTTTTTTTTTTTAAACATATATTTATTAATTGCAATCCAATATCCAGGTACAACAAAAGACTTAATAGCAGAGAGAGGAAAAAAAAAAGATACATAATAAACACATCTGCATATTTTGACCTCAGAGATTCAGAAGATGCCTTCTTATTTATACATATGCTTTTGGATTAACAATTTTTAAATCTGAAAATAAAAGAAAAAAAAAAGAAAGAGAAAAAAAAAAAAAAAAAAAAAAGAAGAAAAAGAAAAAAAAAAAAGAATTCCCCCCTGTCTCCCAGGAACCCAGGCCCTAGCCCGTAAGGTACGATTCAGGAGCAATAACCTTTAAGATATTTAATGACCCTTAGTATACTTCTCTGTAAAGTGAAATCCAAGATGCTGGAAATTCACAGAGTAGTACTAATTCTGCAAAGCTATCAGAGCTCAAGAAAGGATTCAATATGCATCTTTGGACTTGGGCGGAGTATGTTTTAATTATGGGGAGCCATCTTATTAGAAATGTTTTAATTTTTTTTTCCCATGCTAATTGCATATGAAAAGATTAAAATATAATTTGGTTTTGTATTTCTTTAATAAAGAGTGAAAAACTAGGGGCTGTTTTTCCCTTCCATGTTTTCAATATTAAATGTCTGGTCAGTAAGATTATTGTATTAAGTATATTTTTATGTAGGGCTTGATTATTTGTATGGTTTTTAAGAAATATAATCTCTTCTAACCCAATAGTGATGTCAACCCTGAAGGTTTTATTAAGCCAAAAAATAATCTTTTTCCAGAATTGATTAATCTTAGGGCAACGTCCAAACATGTGCAGGATATCTGCTTTTAAATACATACAACGTGGGCAGAAAAATGTTCGTGATGTGAACATTCTTCTTAATCTAGATGGGGTATAATAATAGTTATTCAGCAGCTTCATGTGTGATTCTTTCCAATTCATTGAGATCTTACATTTACTCAGGGCTAGAAAGCTTGTCTTTATTTTTTCATGGTTCATATCAGGGAAGTAGGGTATCCAAGTATCAGATATTTTATCTAAAAGAATTTGACTTTGTTTAGCCAACATTATATTATATATTAATGAAATTGACGACGTTCCATCTGAGAATTTTTGTATATATATTCTAATATCAGACCATGCACCACATCTATCCAAGATCCAATCTTTACTACCAATAAAATGTCGTACTTGTAAGTAAGCAAAGAGACTATTTCTAGGAAGTCCAAATTGCCTTACGAGCGATTCAAATGAAAGTGCCTGACCAGAGTCTAGTAGTATTTGATAGACATATTTCAAACCCTTTTCTTCCCAGGTTTTAAATATTGCCTGGGTGTATCCAAGAATGAATTTCGCATTGCCTTTTATTGGAAGATATTCGGAAAACAAATAGTTTGCTCCAATTAAATGACAGAATGCTATCAATATATTATTAAAAGATATTAAGTTACGTATATTAATCGGGATTTCACCTGGGTAATTATGTAGGATAGCTTTAAGTGAATAAGGATAGATCATATAGCTTTCAAGATCAGTTGCAGAAAACCAATTGGTTTCTGCTAACCAGTCAAATGCAATTTTGACCAAAGCGGCCAGGTTATACAGACTAATATTGGGTAGCGCAAGGCCCGCAGTATCCCGTTTTTGAGTCAATTTATTGAGAGAAATACGTGCTTTCCTACCATGCCATATGAACTTACTAAACATGGCATTTATTTTATTAATATCTGATTTCTTTAAGAGTAACGGTAGATTCTGCAGAGGATATAATAATTGTGGAAAGATAATTGTTTTTAATAGACTAACTCTAGCTGTTATAGATAAAGGAAAAGCTGTCCAAATTTCTAGGTTTGTCTTGATCTTTTGAATAAGCATTTGATAGTTTAAATTATACCAGTTTTGGGGTTTTTTATGCAGATATAAACCTAGATATGTAAGAGTGTCAACAACTTTAAACGGAAGTTCCCGTATACTATATTTAGTCTTCTGAAGCCACATCAGTTCACTTTTAGTATAGTTTATTTTATATCCTGAAAAAGTACTAAAAAGATTTAAGTATGTTAAGATTACAGGTATTACCTGGGAAGTATTACATAGAAAAATTATAATATCATCAGCATATAGAAGGATTTTTAATGTTGGTGTAACTAGGGGGGTCCCTATACATACCTGTCTTAACCGGATGGCCAGAGGTTCAAGAGCAATATTAAACAGTAGCGGGGAGAGTGGGCAGCCCTGTCTTGTGCCTTTTTTTAATGAGATTGCCCTAGTTAGTGATCCGTTAATCAATAAAAAAGATATTGGGTTCCTATATAAGTTGTGTATAAAGTGAACAAAGTGATTTTTGAATCCAAATTTTTCCAATGTTTTGAAAAGATAGTCCCATTCAATCGAGTCAAAGGCCTTCTCGGCATCAAGCGTTAATAAGGCTGTATCGTATTTTGATTGTTTCCCTTTGGTATTTTTTATATTCCATATATAGTCTACAAAGGTTATCACTTTGCGGATATTTTTTGATGATTTTCTAGATGCCATGAAGCCCGTTTGATCGAGTGAATGATTCCATCAATACAATTCATTAATCTAGCAGCCACAATTGATGTTAAAATTTTGTAGTCTGCGTTTTCAGAGGAATTCTGGGAAAAAATTAAGGTTAAATTATTCCCATTTGCATCAGCTAATTTAATTGTTGGCGGTGATTTTAATATGTCCCTAATTCCAGAAGCAGAAAGATTTTCTAAAAAAAACATGAAAGATCACAATAAATATGCCAAATACTTTAAGAGCTTTTGCTCTAAACTCAAGCTTTTCGATATTTGGCGTATTAAAAACCCTAATTTACATATCTTTACATGTGAATCCAAATCGCATAAATCTTTCTCGAGAATTGATTTTCTATTGGTATCTGAATCTCTTTCTGTAATGAGGATTGAACCCCAGATAAATGATATTGTAGTATCGGACCATGCGATCATTTCATTGTCTTTTCAGATAGGGACTAGGCTTAAATCGGATACTCAAAGCATCCCCTTTCCACGATATTTATATAATAATACTAGGTTTGCCTACTGGTTAAAACAGAAATGGAGAGACTATTGTACACATAACATCACATATCTCAATAAAGTCCAAATTTTTTGGGAAGCATCTAAAGCGGTGTTAAGGGGAGAAATTAAGTCATATGTGAATAGTAGGAAAAAGAAAGCACTAGCCAGGGAAAGACAGCTATCTAATCAGATCAAAAATGCGTATAAAAAGTTTTATAATAACCCATCAGATATTAATTGGGGGAACTATAATAAGGCAAGACAGGAAAGGGATATCGTGCTAAGACAAAAATCTCAGGAAGAAGAGCAAAAGATTAGTACTAAGTTTAAAGGATTTCATGGCTGCTCGGCTAAGTACTTAGCCAGCATAATTAAAAATAGAAAGAAGAAAAATGTCATATTAGCTATTAAAGATGGCGACCAGAGGTATACAGACTCTAGAGATATTAGCAAGTTATTTTTTAATTACTACCAGCAGTTATATACAAATAATAGTGGGGATGAGATTAATCAAGAAAACTTTTGGTCAAAAGTCACAATACCTCGAATTACTGAGGAACAACTTATAGGCTTGAATGCACCTATCACTATACAAGAGATGGTTAAGGCAATTAACGAGGCTAACCTGAATAAAGCGGCAGGTCCAGACTGTCTCCCGGTAGAATATTTGAAAATCTTGGTAGAGGAGGTTAGTCCGATACTAGAAAAACTTTTTAATAGTTATTTTATACATAATAATCCAATATCAGCTTATTTTTCAGCGGCAAACATTACGCTAATACAAAAAAAAGGTAAAAATATGGAAGATCTATAATCATACAGGCCAATATCGGTCTTGAACGTGGCTAGCTTAGTCTATTCTAGTAACAATTGGCTACTCCAGATAAGGCAAGTGTTGGGAGGAGTTTGATCAATGAAAAACAATTGAAGCAAATTAGGTGATAATATATTCAGAAAGTGGTTGCACTCAGTTGGTATGTTAATATATTGTACAAGCACAGAAAAACTCGTCATTATAAGATGTTTTCTGTCCATTTAAGTGTTTGGACATTAAAAAGGAAAGGATTTAATGAACACATCATTAAATAGAACTTCCATAGAACTTCAAACCATGCAACCTAAAGAGCAAATAAATGCCAATCTCCTAAATGTTATAGGAACAACACACACAGCAGCCGTTAGAAATAATTAATTAATTGTTCAATAACGTTCACATTTCCCATTGTTTGCTTTTTTATTGATTCTCATTTGCTAAAATGCCTGTTACATACAGACTTTTTTTTCACTTTCACCCAATACAATGTTCTGGAATTATCGCATTAAATTAATCTGAATCCTGTTCCTTAACAATGGCTAAATGATGTGAGTTTATAATTATTATTTCAAATAGTGAATCCTAACAGATTGTAATGTACCCAAATATTACTAAGCTCTTTGTGCACAAGCTCTCTCTGTTATAAGGGGTTAGAAAGAGAAGGATGATGGGAGAATAAACCTCTCGCACAGGAACAAGCCACCTGCCCTGGCGCAAGTAGGGTTGCCACCCAGCCGGTATTTTACCGACACAACCGGTATTTTTAAGGTTCATGTCAATGTAGAAAATAAAGAATAAATATTGAAAGAAAGCCCCTGTCAAAGTGAAATTTCTTCTGAGTGTGATGGATACTAGTTATAAACAAATGAGCGTTTAAAAACAGTCCTATCAGCTTTAGTTTTTAAATTATGCTGTTTAATTATTTATGCAAATTTATGTTAATTAGCATGGCCGGTATTTTCTTCCAACAAAGGTGGCAACTCTAGGCGCAAGTGCAGAGGGACAGCTAGCTGTGTATAAGCTGTGCAGACGAGCGTGCATGTATCTTACTTCTGAATGGAAAAAAGGGTTAATTGATTTGTAGTCCATTGCAATACTCTTGTCATTTTGGCAACTACATTTTTTTTCTATAAGGTGATTGTTTTTCAGATTTTTAAAAAATATTTTTTATCTGAACATTTTATTTGTTGTTTTGACTTTAATGTTACTTTAACCTCTGATGTTCCGTGGTGGGCACAGAGTACTTATTGTGCAGTGATTTTCATCTGCATTATTATCAGTGTGTAAATTGCTGGTGCTGCATTCTCTCGCTTTACAGAGGGAACGTCCCTATTTGAAATATTCTCACTTGTGTGTTCATGTGAGTGTTTGTGACAATAACTACCTCATATGGAAATAGGGGGCTGACTGATACCATTACAATATAACCTACTTCCCATTATGATACGGCAGGATTGTCACCAGTTTGTACCTCGGCTCTCTCTACTTCCCCTAGCTTCTCCCATTAGAGTAAATGTCCTGGTTTCCATGGATAATGTCCCAGCTACTGGCCACGCCCATGACACACCCATGACCTGGAACATCTCTTAGGCCCTACCCATCTGTAGTAGCCCCACACTCAAATCTCTGACCTTCTTTAGTGCCTCTATAATGAACCTCTGGCCCAGTGTTGTCTAGCTCACAAAGCAACTTCTTCTCTTCTCTAATAATTAATCATCTCAGAAATAATGTGTAGATAGATGTATGAAGCCAATATGTGTAGAGTGTATGGCCCCTCTGTAGGGAGATGTGTGACCCCTCTTTTTGTGGTTTTCTGGTCCCTCTTTGTGGGATTTATAACCCATCTATTTGGATGTGTGTGGACCCTCTGTTTGTGTGTGTGTGTGTGTGTGTGTGTGTGTGTGGGGGGGGGGGGGGGTGCCTGTATGGGTGTATGTGGCTTCTTTGTGTAGTAGTGTGTGGTTCCTCTGTTTGGAGGTGTTTGACCCCTTTAAGTGTGGGTAAGTGAGGCCCCTCTGCATTGGGGCGTGTTATCCCCTCTATGTGGGTGTGGATGACCCTTTTGTGTAGCAGTGTGTGGCCCCTCCTTTGGGAGAATGTGCGTAGGTGTATAATCCCTTTGTGTGTGGTGTGTGCCCTTGGCCTACAGTTGTAAGGAATATATGAGGTTAAATTGTTGTGAGTAAAGGGGCTTTAGGGGGTTACCTTGTGCCTAGAGCAGCACTAAAACTAAATATACCTCCCCCCTCATTCACATACACAAGTATTTACAGTCAGGTTTGGGAAGAAGACAAAACCTGAAGGTATTAATGCAATAACACATCTATCTAGCACTTACCTCATCTCAGATCAATGCTTTGTTTTGTCAGTGGTTCATTTTATAAGTAAATAAAATAGTGCCCCCATAGCTCACGGACTAATCTAACGTTACCTGAAGGAAACACCTCATATGTTATATATCCATAAGTAAAGGAATTAGCAGGACAGTAGTTTATTATTTATATATCTAATACCTTCATGTGGGAATAAAAATCTCAACTAAATTACGTAACACATGCAAACTGTACTGGGGCTCTGTTTATTTGCTCTAAGTTCTTTTGGTAGCTGGAACTTGTTTCTAAACACATAACACACACACACATAGGCACTCACATGCTCACACACACACATATACAGTAGGCACTCACATGCACACACACACATAGGCACTCACATGCTCATGCACACACACACATAGGCACTCACATACACACACACATAAGCACTCACATACACACACACACACACACATAGGCACTCACATGCACACACACATAGAACTCACATGCTCTCACACACACACATAGGCACTCACATGCTCATACACACACACACATAGGCACTCACATGCTCACACACACACACACATAGGCACTCACATGCTCACACACACACACACATAGGCACTCACATGCTCACACACACCTATAAGCACTCACATGCTCACACACACACGCACACATAGGCACTCACATGCACACACACACACACATAGGCACTCTCATACACACACACACACATAGGCACTCATATACACACATAGGCACTCACATGCACACACACACACATACACACACATAGGCCCTCACATACTCACACACACATAGGCACTCACATGCTCACACACATATAGGCACTCACATGCTCACACACACACACACATAGGCACTTTCACACACACACACACACATAGGCACTAACATGCACACACACACATACACACACACACATAGGCACTCACATGCTCTCTCTCTCACACACACACACACATAGGTACTCACATGCTCACACACACATAGGCACTCACATGCTCACACACACACACACACACACATAGGCACTCACATGCACACACACACACATAAGCACTCACACACACACGCATAGGCACTCATATGCACACATACACATACACACACAAACACACATAGGCACTCACATGCTCACACACATACATAGGCACTCACATGCTCTCTCTCTCTCACACACACACACACATAGGCACTCACATGCTCACACACACACACATACACACACATGCACTCACATGCTCACACACACACACACATAGGCCTATATTTAACAAGGTCTGGCAGACCTGATCCGACAGTGCGGATCAGGTCCGCCAGACCTCGCTGAATACGGAGAGCAATACGCTCTCCGTATTCAGCATTGCACCAGCAGCTCACAAGAGCTGCTGGTGCAATGCCGCCCCCTGCAGACTCGCGGCCAATGGGCCGCCAACAGAGGGTGTCAATCAACCCGATCGTAGAGGCCGCTGCTTCATAACTGCTGTTTCTGGCAAGTCTGAAGACTCGCCAGAAACACGGGGCATCAAGCTCCATACAGAGCTTGATAGATATGCCCCATTGGCACTCACATGCTCACACATAGGCACTCACATGCTCACACACACAGGCACTCACATGCTCACACAGACACACATAGGCACTCACATGCTCACACATACACACAAAGGCACTCACATGCTCACACACACACATATGCACTCACATGCTCACACACACCTATAAGCACTCACATGCTCACACACACACACACACATAGACACTCACATGCTCTCACACACACATAGGCACTCACATCCTCACACACATACACACATAGGCACTCACATGCTCACACACATACACACACATAGGCACTCACATGCTTACACACACAAATAGGCACTCTCATGCTCACACACATACACACACATAGGCACTCACATGCTCACACACACACACATAGGCACTAACAAACACACACATAGGTGCTCACACACACACACAGGCACTCACATGCTCACATACATACACAAATAGGCACTCACATGCTCACACACACATAGGCACTCACATGCTCACACACACACATAGACACTCACATGCTGACACACACAGATACTCACATGCTCACACACACACATAGGCACTCACATGCTCACACAAACAAACACACATAGGCGCTCACATGCTCATATACACACACAAACACTCATAGGCACTCACATGCTCACACTCACATAGGCACTCACATGCTCATAAACACACACACACACAGGCACTCACATGCTCACACTCACATAGGCACTCACATGCTCACACACACACAAACACACATAGGCACTCACATGTTCACACTCACATAGGCACTCACATGCTCATACACACACACACAGGCACTCACATGCTCACACACACAAACAAATAGGCTCTCACATGCTCACACAAACAAACACACATAGGCACTCACATGCTCACATACACACACAAACACACATAGGCACTCACATGCTCACACTCACATAGGCACTCACATGCTCATACACACACACATAGGCACTCACATGCTCACATACACATGCTCATATGCTTATGCATACACACACATACACACAATCATACACACATATAAACAAACATACACACTCATGCTCACACACACATATACACACTCATATACACACAAATGCATATATACTGGCATACATAAACTTACCTAAATGCACATGCATATACACTCACATGCTACACACACACACATGTACACATAGTCGTACACACATAAACACACATTGACATTCATACACTCATATGTGTGCAGGCACACGCACACTCATACAGACAGGCTGCCACACTTAAACACACTCTAAAATACACACGTGTGCAGACGCATACACACACAACGTTCTGTAATAGTGATGTTTTTGCTTTGCTAGCAGTTAACCTTTGATGTATAAGATACCATATATCAGGCACCTTTCACAACTATAGATATTAACGGCAAGTACTGCCATGGGTATGTATATCTGGTTGAACAGCTTGAAGTAAATCACTATATCTATATATTTTCTATCAGCATACTCAGGGGATACAGGGAAAAAAAGAATTGTGTAACTCTGAAATGTTGCCCTATTGGTTTCATGATGATTTAATTAAAGGGACAGTAAAGTCAAAATGAAACTTTCATGATTCAGATAGAACATACAATTTTAAACAACTTCCCAATGTTATTGTCTATTTTCTAATTTGCTTCATTCTTTTGGTTTCCTTTGTTAAAAGGCATATTTAGGTAGGCCCAGGGCAGCAATGCACTACTACGTGCTAGCGGGTGATTGGTGATTGCACATTTATGCCTTTTGCCAATGGCTCCCGCAATGTGATCAGCTAGTTCCAATAGTGTTTTACTGCTCCTTCAACAAAGTTTACCAAGAGAAGTAAGCAAATATGATAATAAAAGTAAATTGAAATGTTGTTTAAAATTGTATGTTCTATCTGAATCATGAAAGAGAAAAGTTGGGTTTCATGACCCTTTGATCCAGCCTGCCAGTTAACAAAGCTAGTAATTACACTCACAATCGTCTGTGAAATGCAAGACTGCCCCCTACAGCTCTCAGTGAGCTAAAGCAATCAAAGTGAAATATCTTACAGCCTCATCATTCTGTAGTGTTTAAACATTTCTTGTAATGTTACAGTTTTAGTAAAGTACCTGCAGACAATGCAAAGCAAATAAAAACTATTTTACTTGTCTATTTTTCTCTAATCTATGGCATGGTATAACTGATACATATCACACCATGAAAGTAACTTAGTATTAAATATCATTTGTTTTTTAGTATCTGTGGGATCCAACATCTGGAACGAGCAGGGAATAAACTGACTCTCTTTGACTCTCTATATTTCTGTATTGTGACATTTTCCACTGTGGGTTTTGGAGATGTGACCCCAAAGATTTGGTCTTCCAAGCTCCTGGTGGTGATCATGATCTGCGTAGCTCTTGTGGTTCTTCCCATACAGGTAGTCAAAGGTTTTCTTTACCATATGCCTTGAAAGTCCATTAAAATGTTGTCTATCTGATGGTCTTTCTTTAAACAGGCTGTGATTGCACATCGTATAGGGCACATGAGTCCTGTGACAAATAATCTAACTACATTAGTGTCCATAGCATTTAGTCTTAATGCAGATAGATAGATTAGATAGATAGATGATATATAGATAGATAGATAGATAGATAGATAGATAGATAGATAGATAGATAGATAGATAAATAGATGATGATACATACGACAGATAGATGATAGATAGATAGATAGATAGATAGATAGATAAATAGATAGATGATGATACAATAGATAGATAGATAGCTAGATACTGACATATATTAATAACAACAATAATAATTATGATGATAATAATAATATTAATAATAATAAATATTTTATGCTAGTTTGTTATTTTCTCTAGTTCGAGCAGCTGGCCTACTGTTGGATGGAAAGACAGAAGTCAGGTGGGAATTACAGTCGTCACCGAGCTCAGACAGAGAAGCACGTGGTGCTTTGTGTAAGCTCCCTGAAGATAGATTTGCTGATGGATTTCCTGAATGAGTTCTATGCACACCCCAGACTACAGGTCAGTTTATTGCAAAAAAACATTTAATGTAGTACCATCTATAGGGTTGTGCTTGTGCAATGTGTCTATAGAGAAGGGTATTGAAGAAATTCTATCATGTTGTATTCAGGCTGACATTGTATTCAGGCTGACATTGTATTCAGGCTGACATTGTATTCAAGCTGACATTGTATTCAAGCTGACATTGTATTCAGGCTGACATTGTATTCAGGCTGACGTTGTATTCAGGCTGACGTTGTATTCAGGCTGACGTTGTATTCAGGCTGACATTGTATTCAGGCTGACATTGTATTCAGGCTGACGTTGTATTCAGGCTGACGTTGTATTCAAGCTGACATTGTATTCAGGCTGACGTTGTATTCAGGCTGACGTATTCAAGCTGACATTGTATTCAGGCTGACATTGTATTCAAGCTGACATTGCATTCAGGCTGACATTGTATTCAGGCTGACATTGTATTCAGGCTGACATTGTATTCAAGCTGACATTGTATTCAGGCTGACGTTGTATTCAGGCTGACGTATTCAAGCTGACATTGTATTCAGGCTGACATTGTATTCAGGCTGACATTGTATTCAAGCTGACATTGCATTCAGGCTGACATTGTATTCAGGCTGACATTGTATTCAAGCTGACATTGTGTTCAGGCTGACATTGTATTCAGGCTGACATTGCATTCAGGCTGACATTGTATTCAGGCTGACATTGTATTCAAGCTGACATTGTATTCAGGCTGACATTGTATTCAGGCTGACATTGTATTCAGGCTGACATTGTATTCAAGCTGACATTGTATTCAGGCTGACATTGCATTCAGGCTGACATTTTATTCAAGCTGACATTGTATTCAGGCTGACATTGTATTCAGGCTGACATTGCATTCAGGCTGACATTGTATTCAGGCTGACATTGTATTCAGGCTGACATTGTATTCAGGCTGACATTGTATTCAGGCTGACATTGTATTCAAGCTGACATTGTATTCAAGCTGACATTGTATTCAGGCTGACATTGCATTCAGGCTGACATTTTATTCAAGCTGACATTGTATTCAGGCTGACATTGTATTCAGGCTGACATTGTATTCAAGCTGACATTGTATTCAGGCTGACATTGTATTCAAGCTGACATTGTATTCAGGCTGACATTGTATTCAAGCTGACATTGTATTCAGGCTGACATTGTATTCAGGCTGACATTGTATTCAGGCTGACATTGTATTCAGGCTGACATTGCATTCAGGCTGACATTGTATTCAAGCTGACATTGTATTCAGGCTGACATTGCATTCAGGCTGACATTTTATTCAAGCTGACATTGTATTCAGGCTGACATTGTATTCAGGCTGACATTGTATTCAAGCTGACATTGTATTCAGGCTGACATTGTATTCAGGCTGACATTGTATTCAGGCTGACATTGTATTCAAGCTGACATTGTATTCAGGCTGACATTGTATTCAGGCTGACATTGTATTCAGGCTGACATTGTATTCAAGCTGACATTGTATTCAGGCTGACATTGTATTCAGGCTGACATTGTATTCAGGCTGACATTGTATTCAAGCTGACATTGTATTCAAGCTGACATTGTATTCAGGCTGACATTGTATTCAAGCTGACATTGTATTCAAGCTGACATTGTATTCAGGCTGACATTGTATTCAGGCTGACATTGTATTCAAGCTGACATTGTATTCAGGCTGACATTGTATTCAGGCTGACATTGTATTCAGGCTGACATTGTATTCAAAGAGTTTCTGTCATCCATATGAGAAAGCAGCAGTTAAAGGGATATTAAATCCAAAACCTTTATTTTGTGATTCAGACACAGTATGCCATTTAAAAAAAAAAGTTTACAATTTCCTTCTATCATTAAATTTGCTTTGTTCCCACAATATTCTGTGTTGAAGAGATACCTAGGTAGGCATCTGAAGCACTGCATGGCAGGAGATAGTGCTGCCCTCTAGTGCTCTTGCTAATGGATAACATTGCAAAACTGCTCCACAATTTGACTGGCTTCTAACCATACATCCCTGTTTTTAAGAAAAAAGATGCCAAGAGAACAAAGAAAAAATGATAAGAGAAGTAAATTAGAAAGTTGTTTAAAATTGTATTCTCTATCTGAGTCATGAAGTAAAAAAATGGGATTTGCATCCCTTTAAGCAACTTCAAAACATTTTACCAAAATAAAACCAAAAACGTTAAAGGGACAGGAAACCCCAAATGTTTCTTTCATGATTCAGGTAGAACATACAATTTTATTCAACTTTCCAATTTACTTCTCTTATCAAATTTGCTTCATTCTCTTGTTATCCTTTGCTGAAGGAACACTGACAGCTAGCTTGACTTACCTAGATAGCCAATCACAAGAGACAAATGTGTGCAGGCACCGCTAAGCAGCTAGCTCCCACTAGTGTAGGATATGTGCATGTTCTTTTTAAGGGATACCGAGAGAATGAAGTACATTTAAAAAAAGAACTGAATTTAAAAGTGTCTTAAAATAACGCTCTATCTGATTCGTGCAAGTTTAATTCTGACTTTCCTATCCCTTTAAGTAAAAACTGTTTAAATTTAAATTGAGGCCAACACAACCATATAGATTCTGTATTTTTACCTAATGATAATTGGCAGATATGTTTACCGCAGATTTGCACCTCTCAGCCAATGAGAATTAGCAGTAGGTACACAACTGATACTGCAGTATTAGTTTCACTGTAGATTTAAACAGACTATTTCCGCTTTGTTGCTTCGAGTCAGAAAAAGTAAAGTATTACTTGATCAATCTGAATAAACTAAAAAAGGAAAATCTGTAGACACAGAATGAAACAGACAGAAACAAGTAACTAACAAGAAAATATAACACATTAAAGAGTCTACTAAAAACTGTACATCCTGATGTGGTGTCACATTTAACACTGGGGATTTTTTCAGTAATGTGTTACCAAGAGCATTTCAGGATAGAGACTTCAAATAAAAGGAAACAAGAACGGAAAATTAAATACAAACACCCATCTAATTTTTCTATTCAGTCATGAAAATATTAGTTTATTAAATATACAGCACATGTTAAATAGACAGATCTGGTAAGTTAATTAAAAGTGTAAAGTAATAAAACTCTAAGCTTGTGTTTATATATTTATCTAGTGGTTACATACTTAAGAAATATACAGTAGATCTATATTCATTTGGAAATTGAGATTAGATGGGGAATTAGATGATTGTACCAAGCTCACGACACACCCATTAGGAATGTGCAGCAAATTTAACAGATATTACAGATACTGTGACCTTAAAGTTCTAAAGTGGAGTTTTATAATCTTGCAATTTAATATGGGTTTACAATAAATGTACAGCTTAGTATTAAAGAGACATAAACCCCAATAGTTTTATTTCATGGTTCAGATAGAGCATGCAATTTAAATCAATTTTCCAATTTACTTCTATTATATCATTTTGCTTTGGAAGAAATTGGGGTTTCATACACCTTGAAGTGCTGCAAGTGAAGTGACTTAGATGCACTCTCGGATTGTGTTTAGTCTTCTTTGTTAAACAGTGCTTCTAGCTATACAGCACTAGCTTAGCTTACCATAGAGTTTTACAATAGAGAAGCTGAAGATACTAAATTTATACAATCTAAGCACAACCTAAGAACAGCATTTAGAGGCTGATTTATCATTTTGTCGAACAGTCAAAGTGCAATGCACCCCCCCCCCCTATTCTCACAAAATTTGCTAAAATCAATCTGGGGTGTTTATTCAAAAACAGTTGTCTTTTTTAGTAACATATTAAAGGGACATAAAACCCAAATTTGTTTCTTTCTTGATTTAGATAGAACATACAATTTTTAAGCAAAACACAGAAGAAATGGCACCTCCTAGTGCAGTAATAACAGCAAGAAGCCTCCACCAATTACACCCTATGAGATAATACTCACAAAGGTGTTGTTAGCACTTAAATGTGCTTTAAAAAACCTGCTGAAATCTGAGTGTTTCAGCACACTGACAACCGCTCTACTCCTGGCCCACGGTGGAGATAAAATAGGAATACTCCTCCTAGTGTAGACATTCAATATAATTGTCCTCCACCAGAGAAACACCATATAAAATCATACTCACAAAGGTGCGATCACTCATGTGTGCTAGATCAAGCGTGCTGAACTCTCTCAGCGTTTCAGCTCACTGTGCCCCGGATTAGTCCTGGATACTGGAACTGTGTGACCACACAAGGACAATATAACTCTGCCAGGAATGATCGACCTCCAGCTCTAATATGCGGCTAAACCGCTAACTTTAGTAAAACTTTAAAATCATTTATAAATTATAAAGTAACATCTAACTTATATACAATGCATTTCTCAGCACTATATGCCGTTTCTTCAGGCAACTTAAACAACTTTTGAATGTACTTCTTTCATCAAATTTTCTTTGTTTTCTTGGTATCCTTTGTTGATACACAGGAAGGTAAGTTTAGGAGCGTGCATGTGTCTGCAGCACTAGATGGCAGCAGTTTTACAACAATGTTATACATTAGCAAGAGCACTAGATGGAAGCAGTTTTATAATAATGTTATACATTAGCAAGAACACTAGATGGCAGCAGTTTTATAACAATGTTATACATTAGCAAGAGCACTAGATGGCAACAGTTTTATAATAATGTTATACATTAGCAAGAGCACTAGATGGCAGCAGTTTTATAATAATGTTATACATTAACAAGAGCACTAGATGGCAGCAGTTTTATAATAATGTTATACATTAACAAGAGCACTAGATGGCAGCAGTTTTATAATAATGTTATACATTAACAAGAGCACTAGATGGCAGCAGTTTTATAATAATGTTATACATTAGCAAGAGCACTAGATGGCAGCAGTTTTATAACAATGTTATACATTAGCAAGAGCACTAGATGGCAGCAGTTTTATAATAATGTTATACATTAGCAAGAGCACTAGATGGCAGCAGTTTTATAATAATGTTATATATTAGCAAGAGCACTAGATGGTAGCAGTTTTATAATAATGTTATACATTAGCAAGAGCACTAGATGGCAGCAGTTTTATAATATTGTTATACATTAGCAAGAGCACTAGATAGCAACAGTTTTATAATAATGTTATACATTAGCAAGAGCACTAGATGGCAGCAGTTTTATAACAATACTATACATTAGTAAGAGCACTAGATGGCAGCAGTTTTATAACAATGTTATACATTAGCAAGAGCACTAGATGGCAGTAGTTTTATAATAATGTTATACATTAACAAGAGCACTAGATGACAGCAGTTTTATAATAATGTTATACATTAGCAAGAGCACTAGATGGCAGCAGTTTTATAACAATGTTATATATTAGCAAGAGCACTAGATGGTAGCAGTTTTATAATAATGTTATACATTAGCAAGAGCACTAGATGGCAGCAGTTTTATAATATTGTTATACATTAGCAAGAGCACTAGATAGCAACAGTTTTATAATAATGTTATACATTAGCAAGAGCACTAGATGGCAGCAGTTTTATAACAATACTATACATTAGTAAGAGCACTAGATGGCAGCAGTTTTATAACAATGTTATACATTAGCAAGAGCACTAGATGGCAGTAGTTTTATAATAATGTTATACATTAACAAGAGCACTAGATGACAGCAGTTTTATAATAATGTTATACATTAGCAAGAGCACTAGATGGCAGCAGTTTTATAACAATGTTATACATTAGCAAGAGCACTAGATGGCAGCAGTTTTATAATAATGTTATACATTAGCAAGAGCACTAGATGGCAGCAGTTTTATAATAATGTTATACATTAGCAAGAGCACTAAATGGCAGCAGTTTTATAATAATGTTATATATTAGCAGGAGCACAAGATGGCAGCAGTTTTATAATAATGTTATACATTAGCAAGAGCACTAGATGGCAGCAGTTTTATAACAATGCTATACATTAGCAAGAGCACTAGATGGCAGCAGTTTTATAACAATGTTATACATTAGCAAGAGCACTAGATGTCAGTAGTTTTATAATAATGTTATACATTAGCAAGAGCACTAGATGGCAGCAGTTTTATAACAATGTTATACATTAGCAAGAGCGCTAGATGGCAGCAGTTTCATAATAATGTTATACATTAGCAAGAGCACTAGATGGCAGCATTATTTCCTGTCAGGTAGTGCTCCAGACATGTGCGTCACTACTGTGCGTCTAGATATCTCTTCAACAAAGAATAACAAGATCAAAGATAATTTGATAATAGAAGTAAATTGGAAACTTTTTTAAAATGGTGTTTTCTATCTGAATCATGAAAGAAACATATTGTTTTTCATGTCCTTTTAAGGTTAACCCTGTGCCCCACCCCTGAACATATGTAACTGATATATAACTTGCAGCAAACTATTCAGCATATGATGAGATTTATTCAAACTCAGAGCCTAAATTAGAGCCAATTATTGTATTTGTTTTATTAAACACTTGGGGGCCGATTTCTCAAAACATCAATTGGCCCCAATTCATTTGTTTCCGTGCGAAACCGCTGCTCGTTAAATCGCCCCCCACCTCTGAAGCGCAGACAGCAATCAGCCCGATCCTATACAATCGAGTTGGTTGACACCCAATGTATTATGCTTATTGGCCGCGAATGTGCAGGGGGCAGTATTGCACAAGCATTTCACAAGGAATGCTTGTGCAATGAAAAATGCCGACAGCGTATGCTGCCGTATTTATCGATGTAGGGTGGACATGATCAGCGATGATAAATCAGCCCCTAGATCTGCAAATCAAACATTCCCTTAGTTTTGTAAATTTGGGATTTTTTTAAAGGAGCAGTAAATACAGTAGATTTGCTTAATAATCACATACATGATAGCAAAACAATGCAACAGCACTTGGAGGTCCATTTATCATTGTGCAGACGGACATGAGCCACTATAGCGAACCATGGCCGCAGCACATCGATAAATGCAGACAGCATACACTGTCGGCATTTATCATTGCACGAGCAGTTCTTGCAAACTGCTGCTGCAATGCCGCCCCCTGCAGATTCGTGGCCAATCAGCCGCTAGCAGGGGGTGTCAATCAACCCGATCGTATTCGATCGGGTTGATTTGTGGCGATTTCTGTCCGCCGCCTCAGAGCAGGCGGACAACTTATGGAGCAGCGGTCTTTAGACCGCTACTTTATAACTTGTGTTTCTGCTGAGCCTGAAGGCTCGCCAGAAATATGGGGCAAAATAAGCTCTGTTCAGAGCTTGATAAATAGACCCCTTAGTCTGAACTTCAAATGAGTAGCAGACATAATTGTGTCAGAAAAAAATCAATTTCCACTCCCTCTGTATCATGTGCAGCCATCAGC
Organism: Bombina bombina; assembly: GCF_027579735.1. Taxonomy (NCBI): domain Eukaryota; kingdom Metazoa; phylum Chordata; class Amphibia; order Anura; family Bombinatoridae; genus Bombina; species Bombina bombina. The sequence goes on from NC_069508.1 coordinate 18,703,644, forward strand.
CAATCACAAATGCACATACGTATATTCTGTGAGTTCTTGCACATGCTCAGTAGGAGCAGAAGGCTCAAAAAATATTAATATAAAAAGACCGTGCACATTGTGTTAATGGAAGTAAATCACAAAGTTGTTTATAATTGCTGCTCTATCTGAAACATGAACGTTTAATTTTGACTTGAGTGTCCCTTTAAGTTACTGATTTGGAATGATTTATTTTCTGTGATATTTATTCTGTTTGTCGCCTGTCTCTTAATATGATAATAAAGTTACCTGCAATTAGGTTTCATTCGCCTAGATTTAGAGTTCTGCGTTAGCCGTCAAAACCAGCGTTAGAGGCTCCTAACGCTGGTTTTGGCCGCCCGCTGGTATTTAGAGTCAGTCAGGAAAGGGTATAATGCTCACTTTGCAGCCGCGACTTTTCCATACCGCAGATCCCCCTACGCCAATTGCGTATCCTATCTTTTCAATGGGATCTTCCTAACGCCGGTATTTAGAGTCTTGGCTGAAGTGAGCGTTAGAAATCTAATGACAAAACTCCAGCCGCAGGAAAAAGCCAGGAGTTAAGAGCTTTCTGGGCTAACGCCGGTTCATAAAGCTCTTAACTACTGTGCTTTAAAGTACACTAACAGCCATAAACTACCTATGTACCCCTAAACCGAGGCCCCCCCACATCGCCGCCACTCTAATACATTTTTTAACCCCTAATCTGCCGACCGCACACCGCTGCCACCTACATTATCCCTATGTACCCCTAATCTGCTGCCCCTAACACCGCCGACCCCTATATTATATTTATTAACCCCTAATCTGCCGCCCCCAACATCGCTGCCACCTACCTACAATTATTAACCCCTAATCTGCTGACCGGACCTCACCGCTACTATAATAAAGTTATTAACCCCTAATCCGCCTCACTCCCGCCTCAATAACCCTATAATAAATAGTATTAACCCCTAATCTGCTGACCGGACCTCACAGCTACTCTAATAAATTTATTAACCCCTAAAGCTAAGTCTAACCCTAACACTAACACCCCCCTAAGTTAAACATAATTTTTTATGAAGAGGTCCATCATCGGGCTGAAGAGATCCATCATCCGGGTGAAGTCTTCTATCAAGAGGCATCTTCAATCCGCCGACGCGGAACATCCATCCTGGCCGACGACTTCCCGACGAATGACGGTTCCTTTAAATGACGTCATCCAAGATGGCGTCCCTCGAATTCCGATTGGCTGATAGGATTCTATCAGCCAATCAGAATTAAGGTAGGAAAATTCTGATTGGCTGATGGAATCAGCCAATCAGATTGAGCTAGCATTCTATTGGCTGTTCCGATCAAAAAAGCATGCATAGCTAACGCACCCCTTTGGCCGCAGAACTCTAAATCTAGCGGATTATTTTTTACAATAATCCTGTTTGCTTTATTTCCCAGGGTGAGTCATTTTATACATTGTTACTTTGTTTTGATAACCTGATCTTCTATCAGTAACAATGTACATGAGATTTTGTTTATATCAGTTTCTGATCTCTTTTCTTTGTCTCTTGTTGGTTTTATACTACAGCTTGTTCTTTCCTCGTCTTAAACAGATAATAAAGGTTTTTGTTTTTGTGTACTGTTGGATGGTAAATACTCTTTTTTCTATTATATTGTTGTTACTTTGGTTTCCTGACAATATATCTAGCCCCATAAACTGTGCCATATTTGTACTTTGCTGTAAGCAATAATGATATTGTAAAATCCCATTAAAGTAATATCAGATTAAAACATAAGCATATTTGTATAGCTATATTTTATCCTGTAAGGTTTCTGTTTTCTAATTAACAAGCAGCTGTTATATATTGATGCTAATACTAATGGACACTATAGGAGGGTGGTAGGACTGCAGGGAAGAGGTGGGAATTTGTGTCCTGCAAAACGGGGGACAGTTGACTCCAACAAATTTACTTTCACAAGTCTCTGCTTCCTTATAGTTTTAGATATGGTACAATAGGTCAATAGGTCTCAGTTGTCCTAAAGGGACAATCAACTCAAATATTTTTATTATTTAAACAGATTGATAATCCCTTTATTACCCAATCCCCAGTTTTGCACAGAAAACATGGTTATAGTAATTAACTTTTTATCTTTGTGATTACCTTGTATCTAAGCATCTTCTGACAGCCCCTTGATCACATGACTTTTTGTTTGTTATCTATTGACTTGCATTTAAAGGGACTGTCTGCACAAAAATTGTTATTGTTTAAAAAGATAGATAATGTCTTTATAACCCATTCCCCAGCTTTGCACAACCAACATTGTTAGATTAATATACTTTATAATTTCTGCCTGTTTCAAAGGCTCTATTGACAGCCTCTTAATCACATGCTTTTGTATTTGCTTTTCACAACAGGAGACTGCTAGTTCATGTGGGCCATATAGATAACATTGTGTTCATACCCAAGGAGTCATTTACGATTTAGCACAACACAGTACTAAATGCAAGTCAATAAATAATAAATAAAAAGTCATGTGATCAGGGGGCTGTCAGAAGATGCTTAGATACAAGGTAATCACAGAGGTAAAAAGTATATTAATATAACTGAGATAAGGAGCAGTCTGCAGAGGCTTAGATACAAGGTATTCACAGAGGTAAAAAGTATATTAATATAACTGTGATAAGGAGCAGTCTGCAGAGGCTTAGATACAAAGTAATCACAGAAGTAAAAAGTATATTAATATAACTGAGATAAGGAGCAGTCTGCAGAGGCTTATATACAAGGGAATCACAGAGGTAAAAATTATATTAATATAACTGAGATAAGGAGCAGTCTGCAGAGGCTTAGATACAAGGGAATCACAGAGGTAAAAAGTATATTAATATAACTGAGATAAGGAGCAGTCTGCAGAGGCTTAGATACAAGGGAATCACAGAGGTAAAAAAGTATATTAATATAACTGAGATAAGGAGCAGTCTGCAGAGGCTTAGATACAAGGTAATCACAGAGGTAAAAAGTATATTAATATAACTGAGATAAGGAGCAGTCTGCAGAGGCTTAGATACAAGGTAATCACAGAGGTAAAAAGTATATTAATATAACTGAGATAAGGGGCAGTCTGCAGAGGCTTAGATACAAGGGAATCACAGAGGTAAAAAGTATATTAATATAACTGAGATAAGGAGCAGTCTGCAGAGGCTTAGATACAAGGGAATCACAGAGGTAAAAAGTATATTAATATAACTGAGATAAGGAGCAGTCTGCAGAGGCTTAGATACAAGGTAATCACACAGGTAAAAAGTATATTAATATAACTGTGTTGGTTATGAAAAACTGGGGAATGGGTAATAAAGGGATTATCTATCTTTTATTGTAGACTGTCCCTTAAAGCCATTTAGTGTTGTGTTGTTAGAACCCATGGGCCGGCCTGAGCATAGTGTTATCTATATGGCTCACATGAACTAGCACTTCCCTGTTGTGAAAAGCTAATAAAAAAGCATGTGATCATGGGGCTGTATTTAGTGACTTAGAAACAGACATACATTTAGAGGTTTAAAGGATATAAAGTATATTAATATAACAATGTTGGTTGTGTAAAGCTGGGGAATGGGTAGTAAAGGCATTGGCCCCAATTTATCAAAGTCTGGCGGAGCTGATCTGACACTGCGGATCAGGTCCACCAGACCTCGCTGAATATGGCGAGTGTTACAGAAGCATTAGTTATTTTGTTGTGAAGAGCTTATTTCCCAGCAGCAATGCCTGAACCAGCAAGCCAGCGCCTAAGAAGGGCTCCAAGAAAACCGTAACAAGTATCATTTCATAAAGAGTTAACTCTTTTTTTTCAGCTTTTAGAAACTATTGTCTAATCACCTCTGGAGCCAGACTGCTAATTGATAAGATGAACTTGTAAACTTGTTATCTTAAGTACTGTAATCCTATTGTGGCCTGTCAAAGGACAGTGCTCTCTATCTAAATGTGTGATGGGGGATTTTGTGCTTCCCCCCCTCTCCCCCTGGGAGTGCCCTGTGTGCATGTAACCTTAATAAAAAGCAGGCTGGGCATCCCAGTCCTGAGTTCTTGTTTGACCCTCAATCGCAGCGTTGACTCGTTTTTGTGGGCAGAAGGGTATCCTAGCGGTACTGCAGCTAAGGGAGATTATTCTATATTTGCGAGACTCATATAGAATACTATGGAAAGCAGCTTCTCCCCTCTTTAGCAATAGGGATCCAGGCTACTAAGCGGTCCATCTCTCAGCGAGACTAAGGGTAACCGTAACATTTGGCGGCAGCGGCGGGATTTTCCTGGATTTCCTAGGAGAGGTACAGAACGGATGGAGAGCGCTTACGAAAAATTGAAGCGTACAACCCAAAAGGATTTACTTGAAAGCAGAGGGGGGTACGCCAGCAACCGGCCGAGGAGAGAGCTGATCGCAGAATTGACCGAACTGGATCAGAGCTTCACAATGGCGGAAACACCGACCACGATTAGTGACGAAAAAACCAGGATTGTTCGGGAAAGGCTCTCATTATACGGGCCGAACCCCTCCATGGAATTGGTACAGCAGTTGATGGCAGAGGCGGACGAGGATATACGAGAGACTCGAGCCCACGAACTCAACCTAGCGAATGCACACCGCAATGCTGAAGCCCCGCAGGTAATCATCCCTGTCGAAAATGCTGGGAGGCCCAAGATACCCTATGCGGCATTTCGACCCTTCCTAGAGAGCGAGACAGGGATTGATGAATATTTGGCGGACTTCGAAAGGCAATGTGCCCTGCACCAGATTCCCAACAGAGAGTGGCCCACGATATTGTCTGGGAAACTATCCGGGCGAGCCCTGGAAGCCTTTCGTACTCTGGGTGCTGAGGAAGTGACACAGTATGAGCTAGTTAAGGAGACACTGTTGCGACGGTACGCTGTAACTCCGGACACGTATTGCCGACAGTTTCGGGGCACGGAAAAGAAGCCTAACGATACCCATATGGAATGGGCGCACCGAATGCGGAGAGCGGCAAATCACTGGCTGAGCGGAAGTAAAGCGGTGACTGGGGAGGAAATTTTACAATTGTTTCTCTTAGAACATTTTTATAATGGCATGGAACAGCAAGGGAAGGAATGGCTGCGAGACAGGCGGCCTTCTACCTTAGAAGAAGCAGCCAAATTGGCCGATGAACATTATGACTCCCGTCTTCACGAACCCATGAACTACCGAGCTCCAGCACGGGTCGAACCCAGAGAGGTTTACCGTGCACCCCCTCGTACTGAATTCCGAGCCCCGGTGCCCACAAGGCCCGTCCGACACTCAGGACCACCCAATAACAGCTCTGAGCGTCCCAGACCGACTTGCCACCGATGCAAGCAACCAGGGCATTTCATGGCTAGCTGCCCCCTTAATACGCACCAGACACCCAGGAATTACAATTACCCCTCTGGGTCCTATCGTCCGGCCCGGGCCCTCTGTGTTAACCAAGAGGCCCCTATGGAGGGATATGTGGGGCCGCTTCACGAGGCAGACCCTGTATATGCTGCCTCAGATAACCGCCAGCACCATCGGCAGAGGGTATGGCTCGAGGGGCGATCTACCGAGGGATTGCGAGACACAGGGGCTACTATCACGCTGGTACAGAGTCATTTGGTGCCAGAGCACAAGCGATCCGGACAGACTGTGGCCGTTAGAGTGGCGGGGGGGGATGTGTACAAAATTCCAACAGCTAAAGTGCATCTTGATTGGGGAGCGGGAAAGGGGGCTGTGAACGTGGGCCTAATGGATAATTTACCTGCCGAAGTACTACTGGGCAACGATTTGGGCCCCATGACTTCTGCCTATGCTCCAGTATGCAACAACGAGGCGGACCCAGTGACTACACGGGCCCAAGCCCGGACGGAGCGAGAGCTCTCACCAGTGCGGGAGACACAGGTAAGACCTACCCCGACCTTGCCTGACAGGTTAGGCCCCATACCCTGGGACACCCCAGATGCTTTCGAGGCAGAGTCTAAGACTGACCCGACCTTACAAAAGTACCGGGAACGAGCAGAGACCGGAGGGGGCGGGGCAGATAACGAAACATTCTTATGGGAAAAAGGGAAACTATACCGCTGGACAGAGAAAAGGGGACAGCGTAGGCGACAGCTGGTAGTGCCCCACAAATACCATCAAGAAATCCTCAAAATAGGCCACGACATCCCCTTAGCAGGCCACCTAGCCGTTACCCGTACCCTACACCGCATTACTCACACGTTCTTTTGGCCAGGGGTGCACGCTGACGTTAGAACTTACTGTAACACCTGCGATGTGTGTCAACGAGTAGGAAGGCGAGGCGATCACCCTAAAGCCCAGCTAGTAAATATGCCCATTGTAGAGGAACCCTTCAGCCGGGTTGCTATTGACCTAGTGGGACCACTGGCTACCCCTAGTCCCTCCGGTAAGCGATACATTCTTACCGTAGTGGACTACGCTACCAGGTACCCAGAGGCTGTCGCCCTATCCAACATACAAGCGGATACGGTAGCGAATGCACTAGTACAGGTGTTCTCCCGGGTAGGATTTCCAAAAGAAATCCTATCCGACCGAGGCACCCAATTTACGGCTGAATTGACCCAACAACTCTGGCAGGTTTGCAAAATTAAGTCCCTCCTGAGCTCCCCATACCACCCCCAGACGAACGGGCTGTGTGAGAGGTTCAATGGGACCCTCAAGCAAATGCTCAAGACGTTCACTCAGGAATACCGAGACTGGGAACGCTTCCTGCCGCACCTCCTATTTGCTTATCGGGAGGTGCCCCAGGAAACGACAGGGTTCTCTCCCTTCGAGTTGCTCTACGGAAGAAAGGTACGGGGACCCCTAAACCTGATCCGGGAGCACTGGGAGGGAGAGATGGAGGCTGACGGTGTCCCCATTGTGCCATACGTGCTGGAACTCAGGGACCGAATGGAGCAATTAGCCAAATCCGTGCAGGCTAATCTCCAGTTGGCCCAGAGAAGACAGAAAGTATGGTACGATCGGGGGGCCCGAAAGAGAATCTTCACCATAGGACAAAAGGTGTTAGTACTTAAGCCGGTGAAGACAGACAAATTGCAGGCGTCCTGGCAGGGTCCCTACCAGATCGTAGAGAAAAGGGGAGACACCACTTATGTGATAGCTAGCTGCCACGACAACAATCTTAGAAAGACATTCCATGTAAACATGCTCAAGGAATATTTTGAGCGGCCAGAGAACGTGACGGCCGTATGTTGTTCCCCTCAGGAAGACCCCGACAGTTTACCCATTCCAGACCTATTAGAAAAGAGCCTCCCCACAGGTATAGTGGCGCAGGTTCAGATAGGGGACCGACTTAGCCCCACTGAAAGGGAGCAGCTCAACCAACTCCTCCAGTCTAAACACCTCACCTTCTCCCCGAAGCCAGGGTACACTACTTTAACCACCCACCAGGTAGATACTCCGGGACAAGCTCCCTTGCGCCAGGCTCCGTACCGAATCCCCGAAGCAGTTAGGACAGGAATGAAGAAGGAGATCGATGAGATGCTCCAGCTCAGGGTAATTGAGCCCTCCGATAGTCCCTGGGCCTCCCCAGTTGTCTTGGTGCCCAAGAAAGATGGGACCACCCGGTTCTGCGTAGACTATCGGAGGCTCAATGAAAATACCGTGACGGACGCTTACCCTATGCCCAGGGTAGACGAGCTACTCGATCGTATAGCCAGGGGAAATTACCTGACCACTATTGACCTCTGCAAAGGTTACTGGCAGATTCCCCTGGCCCCGGAGGCTATCCCCAAGTCGGCATTCGTCACCCCATTCGGCTTATATCAGTTTAGGGTAATGCCGTTTGGGATGAAGAATGCCCCAGCTACATTCCAGCGCTTGGTGGATAGGCTCCTGGATGGCTTCCAGAGTTTTGCTTGCGCCTACCTGGACGACATAGCGATCCACAGTGAGTCCTGGGAGGACCACTTAGCTCATGTGGGAATGGTTCTGGATCAGATCCGGGCTGCTGGCCTGACTCTGAAGCCAGAAAAATGCCACTTTGGGATGGCCGAGGTACAGTACCTGGGTCACCGGGTGGGGTGTGGAAAGCAGCGACCAGAGCCGGCCAAAATAGAAGCTGTCGCCAATTGGCCCACCCCCATCACTAAGACTCAGGTCCTAGCCTTCCTGGGCACGGCAGGGTACTATAGACGGTTCGTACCAGACTACAGCACACTTGCCAAACCCCTGACTGACTTGACCAAGAAGAACTTACCTCGACAGGTCCTGTGGTCTCCCCACTGTGAAACGGCTTTCCAGGCTCTCAAAAATGCTCTAATTAACGCTCCTGTCTTGGCGGCCCCAGCCCTTAACAAACGTTTTATCGTCCATACAGATGCTTCCATGTTCGGGCTGGGAGCCGTCCTCAGCCAAGTAGGCGAAGATGGAGGGGAGCATCCAGTTGCCTACATCAGCCGGAAGCTCCTGCCCCGCGAAGTCAGCTATGCAGCGGTCGAAAAGGAGTGTTTGGCTTTGGTGTGGGCATTAAGGAAATTGACTCCCTATTTATATGGTCAGGAGTTCACTCTGGTCACCGACCATAACCCGTTGGTGTGGCTGAACCGGGTCTCTGGAGATAACGGCAGGCTATTACGTTGGAGCTTATCGTTGCAACCCTTCAATTTCACCATTACTTACAGACCTGGGAAACAGAATGGCAACGCCGACGGGTTGTCCAGACAAACCGACCTCAGCCCCGCATAATCAGCGGTCTGGACAGCCTTAGTCTGCCCCGAAAAGGGGTCAGACCGTGTCTGCCAGAGTGTTCCACAGAAAGGGAGCACTGTTACAGAAGCATTAGTTATTTTGTTGTGAAGAGCTTATTTCCCAGCAGCAATGCCTGAACCAGCAAGCCAGCGCCTAAGAAGGGCTCCAAGAAAACCGTAACAAGTATCATTTCATAAAGAGTTAACTCTTTTTTTTCAGCTTTTAGAAACTATTGTCTAATCACCTCTGGAGCCAGACTGCTAATTGATAAGATGAACTTGTAAACTTGTTATCTTAAGTACTGTAATCCTATTGTGGCCTGTCAAAGGACAGTGCTCTCTATCTAAATGTGTGATGGGGGATTTTGTGCTTCCCCCCCTCTCCCCCTGGGAGTGCCCTGTGTGCATGTAACCTTAATAAAAAGCAGGCTGGGCATCCCAGTCCTGAGTTCTTGTTTGACCCTCAATCGCAGCGTTGACTCGTTTTTGTGGGCAGAAGGGTATCCTAGCGGTACTGCAGCTAAGGGAGATTATTCTATATTTGCGAGACTCATATAGAATACTATGGAAAGCAGCTTCTCCCCTCTTTAGCAATAGGGATCCAGGCTACTAAGCGGTCCATCTCTCAGCGAGACTAAGGGTAACCGTAACAGCGAGCAATATGCTCGCCGTATTCAGCATTGCACCAGCAGCTCACAAGAGCTGCTCGTGCAACGCCGCCCCTGCAGACTCGTGGCCAATGGGCCGCCAGCAGGGAGGTGTCAATCAACCCGATCGTACTCGATCGGGTTGATTTCCGGCGATGTCTGTCCGCCTGCTCAGAGCAGGCGGACAGGTTATGGAGCAGTGGTCGCCAGAAACACGGGGCATCAAGCTCCATTCAGAGCTTGGTAGATAGGCCCCATTATCTATCTTTTTAAACAATAACAATTTTTGTGTTGACTGTCCCTTTAATGTATACAGAGCTCTTTCCCTGCATTCAAAGCTTTACAGAGCTGGAAATGTTATGGCTATCAGGTGCAACATTAGACGTAATCAATGGGGCTCATGAATGAGGGCGGTAGATTCAGAAGAAAATATTGTTTACTTAACTGTTTATTAAACTAGAGCTGGTTATGTTTATTTGTAGATTATTCATTTTAGTGACCTGTAAATGTTATTCTTCTTTAGCACTAGCTACAGAACATTGTATCCAACATGTGTTAAATTAAATATTATTACAGTTTTTACTTAATATCTTCTCATCTGTCTTGCAGGATTATTATGTAGTGATCTTATGTCCCACAGAGATGGACGTGCAGGTTAGACGGGTGCTTCAGATACCAATGTGGTCCCAACGAGTCATCTACCTGCAAGGATCAGCTCTTAAGGATCAAGACCTCCTGAGGGCAAAGTAAGTCTATTGACCGGAAGATTAACACAATGCCAACAGTGCGTACTAGTTTTGTAATTCTGGGGTTATTTATAAAAGAACAATTCATTTTTTTTTTAATGGTGGAACATCATGGAGATGCGTGGGGCTTGTTTTAAACATTTCCTTCAAAGTGACACAAAATAAAAATGTAATGAATGCAATTTAAAAAAAGAAGGAAATTGACTTTATAGAACAGAATATAGAATAATGGCTTTATAAGTTTTGAATTTAGTCTGAACAAAGTTCTGAGTGTTTACAAACTGCTTTACAAGTGAAAATGTGTTACAGGAGACACTATGGGCGAGATTACAAGGGGCTCTGGAGAGCTAATTAACACTCCTGCGCTAGAAGTAAGCATATTATGAGTTGAAAGTAAACTGTTTTCGCTCGCATGCTAACCCGATGAGCGCAAAAAGCTGAACTTAGAATATTGCATGCGCGTTCATAGAATATGTTCTATTTATTCATAAATAAATATTTCAACATATAGCTGATTTTTTTTTGCCACAATATATATCTATTATATTTAGGTATAGATATATACAGATATATATATATATATATATATATATATATATGTATGTATATATATATATATATATATATATATATATATATATATGACCTAAATACGTAGGTCATATTCTGCTATGTACAGAACATTGGAATGTGAAATATTAACAGAAAATGCACAGTATGACACTTTATTAAATATGAATATTGCCTAAATATGCTTTTAAATGTTTTCATCTACTTAACTGCAGACGACTCCAAAGCACTTCTATTTATGTTTATATGTGTGTACATATGTATTTATATGTTTATATGTGTGTACATATGTATTTATATGTTTATATGTGTGTACATATGTATTTATATGTTTATATGTGTGTACATATGTATTTATATGTTTATATGTGTATATATATGTCTGTAAGTACATATATACACATATAAATAAATAATTACATATGTATATACACACACACACATATATATCTTCAGACATGTATCTGTATGCATCTCTATGTTAAAGCCCTTTGCAGACTTTTTTTTTCTTCTTACACCTGACACCTCATATCTTTGAGTTCTTATAACTTTTTTGTGCAATATTTGTTTAAATCATTTATTAGATAGTGTTATGTGCAACTTTTTAGTTTTGCAAAACAGTTAACCAGAGCAGTAACCATTCTAGCATAAATCGTGATTGCGCTCAAGCGATCATGTTTACTTTCAATTCGTAATACCAGTGGTCAGCCTGACAATACCCACGAAAAACCCTTGCTTGCACTCCACTCGTAATCTAACCCTATATGTGTATGGTGCAGGTATTAAAAGGTTAAAACACACTCACCTGCCTTCTCACCACCCACCTTTCTGATACCACACACACTTTATACTTTAATACTTTCATCACAACAACAATTTCACAATTCACCTTCACTTACGTTGTCATTATAGATTAAAACCACAAATATTCTCTCTGGCACAAAGCTGTCTCCGTACACACATTTCTAATCTGCCAAAAAAAGCAAAACAATTCTGTATGTTGAATGTTTATGAGACAAAGGTGAAAGCTGATTGTGGTTTATTCTTTAAAATGTCATTGCACTAATAGACAAAACACAGTAAAACAGCTCTCAATACTTAGATAAAACAGTATTTTGCAATATAAAGCTATACACTAGGGGCAAGATTACATATACGGCACAGGTTTCGGCAAAAGCGCTGAAACCCGTGCCGCCTGTAATTTCACCTTGCACATCGGGCTATTACATATATGGCAGTTCATAAAGTGCCGTAAACCTGATAAAACAGTGATGTCCAGAAATGAGCGTAAATACAAATTTCTGGAGTCGCTAGTGACTTACGGCACTTTAGAAACTGCCGGCGCCTAAGAAAAATAAAAAAAAATCAAATCTTCCGTGAAAGTCTAACCCGCCACCCAAAAATAAGCCCGACACGTAAAACCCCTATATCTGCCATTAAACCCACATCGGAACTAATAAAAGTATTATTCCCTAATCCGACAACCCCCACAATGCAATATGCCTAATTAAACTATTAACCCCTATATCCGTCATCAAACTCACACCGCAATAATAATAGACCTATTAAAGTATTAACCCCTAAATTTGCCAACCCCAACATCGCAAACTACCTAATAAAACTACCTAATAAAATTATTAACCCCTAATCCACCATTAACCTACAACGCAAACTACCTATTAAAGTATTAACCCCTAAGCCGCCAAAGCCCACAATGCAAATAAATAATTAAATTACAAAGCCCCCTAACCTAACACCCCCTAACCTAACACCCCCTAAATGAACACAATCCGTTATAGAGCGGAGGGTGGAGCTAAAGACCGATGATCGCGGAACTGAAGACTGGCGACCCTGGAACTGAAGACTGGCGACCCTGGAACTGATTAGCCTACGGCCTTTCACGTTCCTTGTGGGTATATGTGCCATTTCTTATCTATGCCCTCCCCTTTAAGGGGGTAGATTGTCTCCTTCAGCAGTGTTTGGACTGGTGCGATGTTTAGAGCAGGATTTGAGATCTGTTGCTCTGCAAATTTTGTCCTCGGGCATCGAGGTTTGATGAGCTGAGCCTTCCTTGGGGGCTCTGCTTCTTTTTCACGATTAGGATTTTGTGGGAAAGACTGGCGACGTCCGCTGGTTAGCTGGCTGCCTAGCAGGCCGTAGGTTAAGATTTGAACCTAACCTTAACTGCTTCTATTTGCTTGCATATATTCAAATTTCTAGATTCATCTTCAGATGACAGCAGCTTGCAGTGTTCTGACTCTTCAGGTGGTTGCAATTAGGGGGTTTCCCTATCTGACTTGCTTCACCGGGTTACGTTTTTTGAATATTTGGATATTCTGAACTGTCTTAACGTTTTCTGTGGTTCTCATCTTCAGTTACCTTACAGGGTGCAGATGCACTTTGTTTGGGAAGATTATCTTCTCTTTTTTTAATCTCTGGGTCTTGGTCCCATGGATTTTGAGCAAACTGGGGTTGGGCGTTGCCTTCCTTGTTCTACGAGACCGGTTGAGTTTTGGTTGACTTGGCTGTCAGGGTTTTTTCGACCGGCATTCTTGGGGCTCATCTGGTCCCTATTTGGGTTCTCGGGAATCCTTGATAGATGTCTTCTCCATGTCTTTTCTCCCTTTTGTAGAATACGGCTGTTTGATTCCTTTCTCTAGTAAGGGGTTTGTTGTTTGGAGTCCGACTTCCGGTTGACGGTGTCTCTTGGAGGCTGTTGTATCTGTCGAGTCTAGTTCCTGTGATCTCTAGCAAGGCTTATGGACTATCTGCGGGTCAGTGTCATTGGGCCTTTTCCTTTTTAACCCCTTAAGGACAAGGCCATTTTTCAATTTCTTTCCCTTAAGGACAGGGGCTATTTTTGCATTTCTGCTGTGTTTGTGTTTAGCTGTAATTTTCCTCTTACTTATTTACTCTACCCACACATATTATATACCGTTTTTCTCACCATTAAATGGACTTTCTAAAAATACCATTATTTTCATATCTTATAATTTACTATAAAAATTTTTATTAAATATGAGGAAAAAAATACAAAAACACACTTTTTCTAACTTTGACCCCCAAAATCTGTTACACATCTACAACCACCAAAAAACACCCATGATAAATAGTTTCTAAATGTTATCCTGAGTTTAGAAATACCCAATGTTTACATGTTCTTTGCTTTTATAGGGCCATAAATACAAGTAGCACTTTGCTATTTCCACATCACTTTTTTACAAAATTAGCGCTAGTTACATTAGAACACTGATATCTTTCAGGAAATATAATTTTTTTCTGTAGTGCAGCGGTTCCCACCCGCTCCCTCCCCGTGCATGCACCCGCCCGCCACCCCCCGTGCACATACACATCGATATCCGGTGCAGAGTGGGCCATAGAGTGGCTCTCTCTGCATTGGATGGGGAAATTTTTTTATTGTAGGATGCCTGGATATCGAGGTATCACTGCAATAACTGGAAAGCGGCTGGAAGCGATCAGGATTGCTTCCAGCCGCTTTAAAACCCTAACATCGTACAGGGTACGTCGCTGGTCTTTAAAGACCAGTTTGTGCAAGACGTACCCTGTACGACGTATGTCGTTAAGGGGTTAAAAAAAAAATTCTCGGCTTCGGACGAAGCTGGGTTTCTAGAGTAGGGGTGTTAGGCCGGGTGCCCTCAGAATGGGCCGCCTTTTGTACCCTCCCCTCCCATTTTAGCATCCAGTGTCCACTATAGCTTGGGTATTGTTTTCCCAAAAGTAATGAATGCAGCTGTGGACTCTTCCCATTTTTATCAAGAAAAACATAAATTATGCTTACCTGATAATTTCCTTTTCTTTAGACGGAAAGAGTCCACAGCTCCCGCCCGTAATTTTCTGGGGGGTGTCGGTTATTTTTGTTCTTCCAGCACCTTTTTTCACCCTGTGCTTCTTCTACTGTTCCTTGTACCTCGGAACAATGACTGGGGGATGGGGGAAGTGGGAGAGGTATTTAAAGGGACACTCAAGTCAAAATTAGACTTTATGATTCACACAGATCATGCAATTTGATACAACTTTTCAATTTACTTCCATTAAAAAAATTGTGCACAGTCTTTTTATATTTACACTTTTTGAGTCATCAGCTCCTACTGAGCATGTGCAAGAATTCACAGCATAAACATATATGCATTTGTGATTGGCTGAGGGCTGTCACATGATACAGGGGGAGTGGAAATAGACATAACTTTGCAATTTATTTTAAAAAAATCTACTACTAATTTGAAGTTCAGACTGAGTGCTAGTGCATTGTCTTCTTATCATGCATTTGTTGATTATGCAAATCTACTGTATTGACTGGTCCTTTAAGCCTTTGGCTGGGGTGTCTTTGCCTCTTCCTGGTGGCCAGGTTCTGAATCCCCAAAAGTAATCAATGCAGCTGTGGACTCTTTCCATCTGAAGAAAAGCAAATTATTAGGTAAGCATAATTTATGTTTTATTTGCTTTGTGGGATTTGGTGGTTTAGGGGTTAATACTTTAATAGGTAGTTTGTGTTGTGGGCTTTGGCGGTTTAGGGGTTAATACTTTAATAGGTAGTTTGTGTTGTGGGCTTTGGCTGTTTAGGGGTTAATACTTTAATAGGTGGTTTGTGTTGTGGGCTTTGACGGTTTAGGGGTTAATACTTTAATAGGTAGTTTGCGTTGTGGGTTAATAGCAGAATAGTGGTTAATAGTTTTATTAGGTAGTTTGCGATGTTGGGGTTTGCGGATTTAGGGGTTAATACTTTATTTTTAGTTGTGGTGTGGGTTTGATGGCGGATATAGGGGTTAATACACTTTATTAGTTATTGCGGTGGAGGATTGCAGTTAACAGGTAGATAGATATTGCGCATGCGTTAGGTGTTAGTTTATTTTTTAAATGCATGAAGACAAAGATGTTCCAGCTGGTGCAAATCCAAAAACTTGAGAAAAGCTTGAGAAAGGGCTCATTGTTGGCCTGAAACGTTGCTTCTGTTTATATCAAACATTGCAAAATAAAAGGTTTTTGGATTTGCACCAGCTGGAACATCTTTGTCTTCATGCATTTACATTGGGCTTGGTAAGCCTGCTCCGTGCTGTGCTAAGTGGAAAGTGAGTGCTGTGTTTATGATACATTGTTTCAAGTTTATTTTTTTTTTATTTTTTTTTTTTATGAATTACATAATTTAATAGAAGAATATTTGCAATATACATGTATTAGAAAAAATGCTTCTTGTAAAAGTTATCACTGTTTTTGTCTTAACCTTTTCCTCTGCATGTGAGGGATAGCTGTATATTCTCAGTGCACCAGTATTTTAAATAGTGCAGCTGTTCAGAGCACCAGTGGGGATTGTATCATGTCAGCAATTTACAAATTAATTCATTACCATATGATACAAGCACCTAAGGCTCTCTGAGATAGTGCTGTGCCTAAAATGCTGGTGCACGGTGCATACTTAAAGGGACAGTCTACACCAGATTTGTTATTGTTTAAAATTATAAATAACACCTTTACTACCCATTCCCCAGATTTGCACAACCAACATTGTTATATTACTATACTTCATAACATTTAAACCTCTACATGTCTGCCTGTTTCTAAGCCATTACAGACAGCCGCTTATCACATGCTTTTTTTTTTTTTTTAGTTTAAAAGAACTTTATTGTGATTAAATAGACATACAAAGTGTAAAGGAAATGTGAACCTCATACATCAAGATTGATACAATACAATGCTATGTCACATATATCCATACATAAAGAAAAAGATGCTATAGAAAAGATGTAAGGCTAGGCCTGTACATTCATTTAGAAGCTTGAAAGCACCCTTTCAACGTGCTATATGTCTTGATTGAACCCCATTTTCAAACTATGCGGACCGCACGTGGGTCCATAACGGATAAATACAAACATTAATGGGTATGCTTAAAATGGTGGGGGGGTAAACTAGGAAATGTGAACCTCATGCATCAAGGTTGATACAATACAATATTATATCACATATATCCATAAATAAAAAATGCTGTAATAAAGGTGTGAAGCTAGTTCTGTACATTCACTTAGAAGCTTGTATACACCTTTTCAATGTGCCATATGTCTTAATTGATCCCCATTTGCAAACTATATGGATCACTCTTGGATCCATAACAGATAAACACAGACATCAATGGGTATGTATAAAATGATGGGGGGAGGGAAAACTGGGAGTAAGGGAGACAGGCCATTAATTCACAATTTATGCAATGTAGTGATACATGTAGGGGTAATCATGTTATTTCTCAAAATTGGGCTTAGAACTGCTAGAGCTGAATCAAATATATGTGGGACCTGAAATTTGTTATATGGGGGGTGCAAATTATGGGAGGGGTATAAGCTAAGCTTGTGTGGTTATATATATATGCTGCCCTAAGTGCTTATACCAAATCTTTACTCAAGATACACAGCTCAATTCTTATTACACAGAAAGGAGAACACAATTAACCAGTTAGTACATGGAATAACTTATTGCCTTATGAATGAAGTACTCATTAGCCTATTACTGCTCCTTTGGAGGAAAGACAAATATAACAACTTGAACAGTAACTCCAACTATTTACTCAGCTCTGAACTGATATAGCCTGTCCGCATATAATGTGTTTCATCAGGCAGATGTCCTCATATAGCTGGACTAGACGCCCTGTTTGTATGTTTAAGTTCTTACTGCGGTTATTATTGACTCCCAGGTCCGTGAAGGGGATACAAACGATTAGGCAGCTGCAGTCCCTATGAAACTATGAAAAAGTCCCCAGATAATCATTAACAAGCAGTCTCTGCCAGCGGACGCCACCTGCTATATATTGTCTGAGAAGGGACCTCCAAACACTACCCCTTACCCGATCTCGGCAGATGACTTACACTATGCAGGCAACGTGAGATTCCACCTGGGTCAAAAAACTGTCTCCGTTTATCGCTATCACCCAGTGTGGTCAGAGCTTGATCAGCATTCCGTCCGGTTATGCTCCCCAGCTTCTCTAGTATTTTCCGAGGGGTAGACTTACTAGGAGACTTCAATAAGGCTAGCGCTGCTATGTTCCCCAGGGATAAGGTTGTGATACCTTGTTGGATCTTGTCTCCTTCTCTGTGAGTAGTTATGCGCCCCTCCAGCAGCTGACATCTTGATGCTTGGAGTTGCAGAGGCCACTCGGACTGAGTCACACAACCCCCACGTAGGTCTGCGCCTCCAGCGGGTTGGGGCAGCGGTGGTCCAGGGTAGCAGGTCTTATAATCATATTCCTCTCTATTGCTATCCAAGAGGGTTCTGTGTGCTGTCGGCGGAGCATCCTGTGGCGGTTTGGCGCCCTGCAAGTTATGTTGCACCATGACAGCGGTGTTCTGTGTAGTGTATGTGTCGGTTGCACTTGCCGATACATGTTTAATCAGAAAGTCATATGGAGCTTTTTCCATTAGCCTCTGTATGAGCTGTTCCAGTTTTATAAAATGTTCGTCGCATTGCAGTGAGCAGTTTTCACTCGCCATGATCAAATGGCCAAGTAACCCCAAGATATTTCTATATTAGATAGATTTTGTATTTTCGTGGCCTGTTCTCCACTTACTAGGGTGGGTGAAGAAATTACAGTAAGCCGGTTCAAACCGGCAGCACTGTGGCCCCGTTTCTTCTCGGGGGGGGAGGTGTATGCCTAGGAGTGAGCCGCCGCTCTAGGCCTCAATTTTCCGATCTGAGTCCCCAGATTCATATTCACAAGCAAGAAGTGAAATGTAGGTCCACGACACGTTCAGTCATGGGTTCTTTGTATAAAATATGTATGATCTTGCTGTAAAAATGTAGTAATCGGCGGATTATCATACAATCATCCAGAGCCTGCAGAAAATGGGTCCTGTCACAGACGCAGCACGGACACGCCCCCCGTTTCAAGTTTATTTTTTAAGGCAGTTTCGGGAGTTACGGTGCTCCCATACTCAGCGCAAGGCTTGCTGCGGCTGCCTTTGTGTGGCGAGGTGAAAATGGAGTAAGATTTCTCCATTTTCGCCACGTAAATCCTTGCGATAAATATTGGATACCGATTTGCAACGCGGTCCCATGTTAGCTTATGGGAGTAAAAATTGCGGGCGACGGGTGAAATATACTATTATTATTATCAGGTATTTGTAGAGCGCCAACAGATTCCGCAGCGCTGATTTATATGCGGCACTGTATATTGGATACCAAAACCGCGTAAAACCGGCGTCGCCGGCTTTTGCGGGCGACACCGCATGTGTAATGGGGTCCTCGATATGGTTACTAATCACATTTCTGTTTTCTGGGGCTAAGAGAGGGGTTTTGCATAATCATACACTGATGGCCACAGACCCTGATTAACACAAGGATAATCATCATATATCCACGGTGCAGTAACATATTTTGCTATTTTGCAAGCAGCCAATAGCTAAGTAGTCTCAATACACATCAGTCTGGCATAATATAAGCAGAGCTTCATTGCTTTGATTCTACCTCAAGATTATATTTTGGAACAACCAAGTATAATTGAGAGGTGCATCCAATCACAATAGTTTATTTCCCTAGACTTCTTGATGTTGATTGGATACTGTAAAAATGAAAAGATATGATAATTATTGAAAAATACTGAACAGGGAAATTTATAATAGTGATAATAAAGGAAGAAAATACTGTTTTATTGAATGGTAAACTTTGATATTTTGTTATTTAATATAATATATTTTGATTTGAATACAAATCTTTCATATTATGATTCTGAATTAAAATGTAACATTGGTAACTACAGTAGAGAGTGAAGCAAATTTTACATCATAGAAATAAATTGGAAGGTTGTTGAAAATAGTATCCTCTATCTGAATTATTACATTTTGACTTTATTGTCCTTTTAAAGGGACATGTGCCTTTTCTTGTTGCTTCTCACCAAAGAAAAACAGGCTTATAACTCCCCAAATATAATGGAGAATTATAAATTCCACCCTTGAGGCACTCTACACATTTTTCTTTATGTGTTGGAAATTTGCTATCACATGTTTTTCATCTACTTCACTGCAAAGGGCTCCAATTGGATTAAAACTACTGAAATCCTATTGGCTGTTCAAATCAGCCAATAAGATTTCAGTAGCTCTCATCCTATTGGCTGATTTCAAAATTTTAGCCAATAGGAATGCAAGGTACCCCAATAAATATGGGGTACCTTGCATTTAATCTTCAGTGTGCAATGGACGATCGCATGAAAAGGAGCCTCCACGCCACCAAGGACCGCCACCGTTGAGGACCGCCGCTGAGGATCCACGCATTTGGGAAGCCAGCTCCACGCCGCCTTTGCTCCAGATGAAAATAGAAGATGATAGAGCCGCCTGGAAGAAGACCTTCTACGCCGGACTTCAGGAACAATGAGTACCTATTTGGGGCTTAGTGTTAGGATTTTTTTTTTTTAAGATTAGGGATGTAATGGGCTGGGAAAATAGCTGATTGCCCTTTTAAGGCCAGTAAAAGAGCTGAATGCCCATACAGGAAAGAATTAAGGCCTTGAGGGTAGCTAATTCTTTTATCTATGATGCCAATATGCAGATCATTCACCTGAATGCCAAGACATGAGGATTTTCTGTTCTAGCCCATAGGGCACTTTGGCTGAAGTCTTGGTCTGCGGAGATGACTTCAAAATCTAGATTACTTTCCCTTCCATTTAAGGGAAAGATACTTTTTGGTCCAGGCCTGGACTCAATCACATCCACGGTCACTGGGGGCAAAGGTGCCTTTCTATCCCTGGATAAGAAGAATAAACCTAACGGACAGGGTCCTAATTTTCGTCCCTTTCATTCAGATAAATCCCAAAGCCAGCAGCCCTCCGCGAAGCCTGAGCAGTCCAAGGGAAATTGGAAACCATCTCAATCTTGGAATAAATCCAAGCAGAACAAGTAGCCCGCCAAAACAAAATCTGCATGAAGGGACGGCCACCCTATCCATTGCTGGATCGTGTTGGGGCAGATTATCTCTCTTTGTGGAAGATTGGATTGAGTTCTGGAGTACCTCTAGCAGAGAGAGATCTGGGGTACTACTCAAATCTTTTTGTGGTCCCAAAGAAGGAGGGTAGGTTTCACCCGATTCTGGACCTAAAGGGCTTAAACAAGTTCCTGTTGGTCCCATCGTTCAAGATGCAGACTATAAGGTCCATTCTGCCCTTAGTTCAAGAGGGACAGTTCATGACTACAATAGCCTTGAAGGATGCTTACCTTCATGTGCCAAAACACAAGGATTACTTCAAGCTCTTAAGATTCACGTTTCTGAACCAGCACTTCCAGTTTGTTGCTCTTCCATTTGGTCTAGCTACTGCCCCAAGAGTCTTTATGAAAGTTCTGGGGGCTCTGCTTGTAGTGGCGAGATCCAGAGGTATTGCAGTAGCGCCATACTTGGACGACATCCTGAGTCAGGCTCCATCCTATTGGCTGGCAGAGGACCATTCAAGAGCTCTTCAATTTTTTCTTCGATCTCAGGGATGGAATATAAACTTAGGAAAGAGTTATCTGGTTCCCAGTACCAGGGTGGAATTCCTGGGTATGATAATAGATTCCATATCAATGAAGATATTTCTTACAGACCAGAGATGTTGCAAAATTACTTTCAATTGTCTTGCCCTCCAGACCTCCTTAAGGCCCCCTGTGGCCTGTGTATGGAGGTAATTAGACTTATGGTGTCCAGCATAGACTTCATCCCATTCGCCAGATTCCATCTCAGACCTCTTCAGCTGTGCATGCTAAAGGCAGTGGAATGGCGACCACTCAGATCTGCCTCAACAGATTTTGCTGGAAAACCGGTCGAGAGAATCACTCTCTTGGTGGCTCTGTCTAGATCACCTGTCCCAAGGGACATCCTTCTTGAGACCATCCTGGGAGATTGTGACTACGGACGCAAGTCTATCCAGATGGGGAGCTGTTTGGGGTGCCAGGAAGGCACAGGGTCTGTGGACTCAAGAGCAATCTCTCCTCCCAATCAACATTTTGGAACTTCGAGCGATCTTCAATGCTCTGAAAGCTTGGCCTCTTCTGGGTTCGTTCCATTTGATCAGATTCCAATCAGACAACATAACCTCAGTGGCTTACATCAACCATCAGGGGGGAACGAAGAGCTCCCTAGCAATGAGGGAAGTATTTTGGATTCTGGAATGGGAAGAGCCCCACAACTGCTCGCTGTCAGCGATTCACTTTCCGGGTGTGGACAACTGGGAAGCGGATTTTCTCAGCAGACAATCGTTTCATCCGGGGGAATGGTCTATCCATCCCAAGGTGTTTGCGGAGATTTGCAACAGATGGGGGATGCTAGAGATAGATCTCATGGCATCCCGACTCAATACCAAGCTACCCAGATACAGGTTGCGGTCCAGGGATCCTCAGGCACAGCTGATAGATGCATTAGCAGTGTCTTGGAGGTTCAGCCTAGTTTACATTTTTCCACTGTTACCACTCCTCCCTTGTATAGTGACCGCATCAAGCAGGAGCAAGCTTTGGCTATTCTTATTGCTCCTTTATGGCCGCAAAGGATGTGGTTCACGGACCTGGTGGGTATGTCGTCATCTCCTCCATGGAGGTTACCTTGTCGCAGGGATCTGCTGGAACAGAGTCCTTTTGTTCATCAGAATCTAGATGCTCTGAGACTGACTGCGTGGAGATTAAACGCTTAGTCCTAGCCAAGAGAGGTTTTTCTGAGAGAGTGATTGATACTCTCATTCAAGCTAGAAAGCCGGTCACCCATATCTATTATAAGGTGTGGAGGACCTACTTATTCTGGTGTGAAGAGCGTGGATTCCCCTGGCATAAGGTCAAGGTGTCCAGGATTCTTTCCTTTCTCCAAGATGGTTTGGAGAAGGAACTTGCCTCTAGTTCCTTAAAGGGACAGATTTCTGCGCTTTCTGTGTTATTGCACAAGAGGCTCGCTGAGCTTTCTGATGTACAGTCTTTTCTTCAGGCTCTGTCTAGAATCAGGCCTGTGTTTAGACCTACCGCTCCTCCCTGGAGCTTAAATCTAGTTCTTAAAGTTTGGCAGAGAGCTCCGTTTGAGCCTATGCATTTGGTTGACATTAAATTACTATATTGGAAGGTTCTCTTTCTACTGGCTATTGCTTCAGCACACAGAGTATCTGAGATTGCTGCATTGCAATGTGAACCCCCTTACCTAGTATTCCATGCTGATAAGGCTGTTCTTCATACTGGGTTAGGTTTTCTTTCTAAGGTTGTTTCAGATTGCAACATCAATCAGGAGATCGTTTTTCCTTCCTTGTGTCCTAACCCTTCTTCTTTGAAGGAGCGGTTACTTCCTAATTTTGATGTGGTTCGGGCCATGAAGTTCTATCTTCAAGCTACTAAGGAATTTAGACAGACTTCTTCTTTGTTTGTTGTCTATTCTGGGAAGCGTAAGGGGCAGAAAGCCTCATCCACTTACTTATCTTTTTTGTTGAGGAGCATTATTCGCTTAGCATATGAAACAGCGGGACATAAGCCTCCTCGGAGGATTAAGGCTAATTCAACTAGAGCTGTGGCTTCCTCTTGGGCCTTCAAGAATGAGGCCTCTATGGAGCAGATTTGTAAGGCGGCTACCGGCTACCTGGTTCTCCTTACATACCTTTTCAAAATTTTACAAGTTTGACGTTTTTGCTCCGGCTGAAGCATCTTTTGTGAGAAAGGTTTTGCAGGCTGTGGTGCCCTCAGATATGGGTCCGCCTCTCCTTTTGTACCCTCCCATTTTATTCAGTGTCCTCTAGAGCTTGGGTATATGTTTCCCACAAGTAATGAATGAAGCATTGGATTCTCCTCATATTAAGAAGGAAAACATACATTTTTGTTATTCTTCTGGCACCTTTTATAACCTGATATTTCTTCTACTGTTCCTCGTTCCCTCGGCAGAATGACTGGGGGGATGAGGGAAGTGGGGGAGGTATTTAAGCCTTTGGCTGGGGTGTCTTTGCCTCCTCCTGGTGGCCAGGTTCTGTATTCCCACAAGTAAGGAATGAAGCCGTGGACTCTACTCATACAGAAGGAAAGGAAATTATCTGGTAAGCATAATTTATGTTTTTTGTAATTTTATGTTAGGTTTTATTCAAGTGTAACTTAGTATTGGGGTTAATTTAGGGGGTGCTAGGTTAGGGGGATTAGTAATTAAATTAGTTATTTGCGTTGTGGGGGGTTGGCGGTTTAGGAGTTAGTAGGTTAATTAGGTTTATTGCGATGTGGGGGTTTGTCGGTTTAGGGGTTAATAGGTCAATTAGGTTTATTGCGATGTGGGGGTTTGTCGGTTTGGGGTTAATAGGTTAATAATGTTTATTGCGATGTGGGGGTTTGTCGGTTTAGGGGTTAATAGGTTAATTAGGTTTATTGCCATATGTGGGGGATTGGCGGTTAAGGGGTTAATATTTTAATTATGTTATTTGCGGATGAGGGGTTAATTACTTTATTATTTTGCGATGTGGGGGTTTGCGGTTTCGGGTTTGTTAATACTTTGTGCGGGAGGTTAGGTTATTTTTGTTATACTTCATGCGGGCAGTTACGTGTTTTTTATTTATTTCTTGTGGATGATTTCGTGTTGTTTTTTTAAGGCTTCAGGTTTACCTACACTGCATCCAGGTGGATTCTTTTGTCTGCGAGCGCAGCCAACATTCTTTTGTCTGCCTCGCGCAGCCAACATTCCTTTGAGGATGGCGCTGGGATGTCCCAGAGGACTGACGTACAGATTGTTGCCCAGATTTACCGATCGGAAAAAATAGGTTCCCTATAAACCCATATCCCAATATACAGAATCAAATGTGAAAAAAGAATTGTAAATCAAAAAGCGTAATCTGTTGTAATAATCCAAAATAAAATCCGATATTTCTAGTGCCTTTAGTAAAAATATATATACTGAAAATCAGTTAGATAAAATGTAGACATCAAGCAGATGCTAGTAAATATTTATAGACGATTATTCAAGTATAAGTAATACATTAATTAGGATACACAGAAGCAGTATAAAAAAGCATGTAAAAAACCCACAAATAAATCGATAAACAATATAAATTAAAACAAAATAATTAGATACAATTAGAAACAAATGTGTATCAAATTCCGGTCCCCGTATGGTATCTACATACACTTCTTACCCCCAATCATATGAGGTAAGAGTCGTGCAGTGTAGGGAGAGCCCCTCTGGAACACCAATGGAAAGCTGCACCAATTGATAGAAGTGAGTCCGGCTCAGAGAACCGATTGTGGGCGCGTGACATAGATAAAAGAAAAGAGCAACACTGTATAGATGTATAAACAGGTTCTTTATATCACAGTAAAATAGGCTGTAGACAAAACGTCCTATAGTATCCCGCCCCAAAAGGGTCTCAAAGTCCAGGAATAAATAAACAAACATGTTATATCAATCCTGAAGGTATTAGAAATTGTCACCTTCTTCATATATATATATATATATATATATATATATAACTCTTTTTTCACACACACACACATATATATATATACTTAAGCATTTATGTGTTTATATGTTTATATATGTCTATGAATACATATATAAACATATAAATACATAAATGTATAACACATATAAACATAAACAATATATATATATACCAGTGCTCTAAGGATGCGCTAACCTGACAAGCGTTAACTTAAATTGCGCTCAAGCAGTCTCGTTTACTTTCAACTTGTAAAACCAGTGCAATTTAACCTGCGTACAAACAAACGCGAAACCCGATATGGCTCTTGTGCAAACATTTGCGATCCACGTAATCTGGACCATTGTTGGGTACTGCATGAAACACAATTTTTTTCTTTCATGACTTATATAGAGCATTCAATTTTAAACAACTTTCTATTGTATTCTATTATCGATTTGTCATCATTCTCTTAGTATCTTTTGTTAAAAAGCAGGGATGTTAGCTCAGAGGCGTGCACGTGTCTGGAAAACAATATGGCAGCAGTTTTTCAAGAATGTTATCCATTTGCAAGAGCCCTAAATAGCAGCACTATTTCCTGCCATTTAGTGCTCCATACACTTACCTAGGTATCGCTTCAACAAAGAAAACCATGGGAACAAAGCAAATTTGATAAATTAAGGAAATTAGAGGGGGGAGGGAGGGGGCACAATAAGCTGAGGGTGCACATCTAGTGGCTCGCTTTATGTAGTCCTGTGCTAGACTATTAGTAAAAATGGTTCACATGAGGTGGTCATAAAAGTGCTACATTTTGCAATGGTATATTTTTTGGCGCTGGAGTTTGACGCTTACTTTACCACTTGTAATTCGGGCGCCAATAATGAGCTAATAACGCTGAAAAGTGTCAGCCTGCTTAAGATACTTTGATTCAAATTTTTAACCATTCATTTGTTATACTAGATTGTGTTTTATTCTTATTGCAAAGTTGCGCAAAAGACAATGCGCCCTGCGATATCGATAGCGCTCCACTTGTATTCTCACCCTTTATTGTAAAGAAGAGGCAGCTCATGGAATTTATAAGCAAATGAAATAAACAAATCAGGGTAAAAAGCTGTCATCAGACCTAAAGTGCAAAATATGTTTTGCTCTTATAAAATCAAAAGAAAAAAATTACATTGGCAAAACCCTCAAATTAAAAGCATTAGACCATCTGAAATAATCTAAAAACATCTCATTATAATAATATGATGTACATTACTGGCCCATCTCCTCTGCCCACTCCGCTGCCTGGTGACTTATCTGTGACATTTTACATGATGAGAATAATATTATCTCCTCCCCAGCATTTACCTGGTTCTCTATTACTGTGTTTTCCAATGTGTAGGTCATTCACTGCCTAATAAATGTTATTTTCCTGATGTTAACGCTTCATATACACCCCTGTTCTTGAGAAATCAAACTATGTGATTGTGGACATGAAGCTTTTGTTTGTAAAGGGACATTGTACACTAGATTTCTATTTGCATAAATGTTTTGTAGGTGATCCATTTATATAGCCCATATGTGTGTGTTTTTGTAAAAATGTAAAGTTTTGCTTATTTTTAAATAACACTATGCTAATTTTCAGACACCTAACTAAGCCCCAACGTTTTATATGTATACTGATGTATACAGACTTCAGACTGCTTCTGTTTGTATAATCTGTCTCTTCATATGCAGGGGAGGGGGAAGGTTTTCCTCTCAGCCCTTTTCACTGGGTGTCCCAGGCTAATCTCATCAACAGTGCTAAATTAGGAGCTTTTAAGTATACTGGATTTTTATATCAGTATTTGTGCATATTATTCTTTATAGACATGCAGTTAAATGAAAATTGGTGTATACTGCTCCTTTAAGGTCCACAAAGGGGTTAAAATAAACAGTTCTAGTCAGCTCCAGAGTCGCAAACACTACTGATCCTGAGATGAACATAACAGCGGCCAATCACGGGCTTTGTTTAGCTCAGGATTTGCTGTGTTAAACATCTGTAAGAGTTAAAATGGGTATTTACAAGAAACTGTTCTAATTTTCTAACTGCAACTTTATATTTCTATAACACACGAACACTGCAAAAGTATGGTTTTAGTTTTAGCAGAATTTTTTTTTGTCAAATAAAAATATAAGGCTTCATTTATAACATCTTCTTAGCTTGCTAGAGGTGCATTTTATACTGTGCAGCTTTGCTCCATCCAGCCAATCAGAGACTGCATAGACTGGGTATGAGGCTGTATCAAGTGTTCTCTCCACAGGCTGTGATTGGAGCAAAGTTGTGAGGGGGCCGGCTTAGGAGACACGACAAGTTTGCAATTTATTTTGCACAAATAAAAAATTATAACGATTTTCTCTGTGGTAAACGCATTTTGTTTTTGCCATGACGTGATGGAATCCTTTTAATAGTCAATAGAAGGGGACATTTTTTTTAAAATTGTTGCAATTAATTTGCAACTTTCAAATATACTGTTTTTTATTTTTTTTTACTTACATTTTGTTTGTTTTTATGCTTGTGAGGTGGGTAACTGTGAACCAATAAATCAGGGGGAGTTGTGTTTATCAGCCAATGAACAAACAGTTCTTAAAGCGTGATAATATCGCACTTCCAACGGCATGAGAACCTTGAGCAGTGAAGGGGGTAAGTTGCGCAGATTTAATTATATATGAATATATACATAAATATTTATGTGTTAATATGTGTATATACACATAATAACACATAAATATATATGTATAACAGCATATACAGTATATATATATATATATATATATATATATATATATATATATATATATATATATATATATATATATATATATAGATTTACAGGGAATACTTTTCAGTGCTGTTTTTTTTCTTACACCCCCAACTTAACTCTTAAAAACTGCTTAGTGTAGTTATTTTAAAATTTTTTGAAAATGCTACTTTTTTAATAAAAAAGTAAAACTTACTTTATTTTGGGGCCAATTGAAGTACTTTTAGAAAATGAACCAAAGATCTGGGCCTCCATTACATATGCAGCGTCGCCCGCAAAATCCTCCGCCGCCAGATTTTACGCAATTTTGGTATTACATATATGGCGTAGTATACAAGTTACGCGCGTATATTTCACCCGTCGCTCACAAGTATTACTCCCATAGGCTAACATGGGACCGCGTCGTAAATCGGTATCCAATATCCAGCGCAAGGCCTTATGTGACGAAAATGGAGAAATCTTACTCCATTTTTACCTCGCCATAAAAGGCAGCCATAGCAGGCCTTGCGCTGAGTATGGGAGCACCGTAACTCCCGAAAATGCCTGCAAAAATAAACTAACACCTAACGCATGCGCAATGTCTATCTATCTGTCAACTGCAATCCCCCACCGCAATAACTAATAAAGTCTATTAACCCCTAAACCGCCATAGCCCACAACGCAATAAACCTAATCAAGTATTAACCCCTAAACCGCCATAGCCCACAACGCAATAAACCTAAGCCCTAACCTAACCCCCCCTAACCTAACCCCCCTAGCCTAACCCCCCCTAAATAAACTAAAATTAGCTAATTTACAAAATACTAAAGTTACCATTAAATATAAAAAAATATACACTACTTCTAAAATACAAATAAACTAAGTATAAATTAAAGGGGCAGTCTAATCAAAATTCAGGAATAGACTGTCCCTTTAAGCAAGAATTACAGAAAATAAAAAAACTAAGATTACAGAAAATAAAAAAATAAAATTACAAAATTTTAAATAAATTATACCTAATCCCTATGAAAATAAAAAAGCCCCCCCCAAAATAAAAACACCCCCTAATCTAATCAACTACCAGTAGCCCTTAAAAGGACTTTTTGCAGGGCATTGCCCCAATATAATAAGCTCTTTTGCACAAAAAATACACACAGCCCCCCTACCAGTAAAACCCCCCACCCACCAAACCCCCCCAAAAAAATACTAACACTAAAAACGCTAAACTACCCATTGCCCTGAAAAGGGCATTTGTTGGGCATTGCCCTTAAAAGGGCATTCAGCTCTTTTGCTGCCCACCCTATCTAAATAAAATAAATCCCCCCAAAAACCCCTTAAAAATCCCTAAGTCTAACCCCCAAGTTGTCCTCACCTGTCCTGAAGTTCAGGAGAGAAGGTCCTGTTCCAGGCGGTGAAGTCTTCTTCCAAGCGGCGACCTCTTCTTTCTTCCAGGAACCAGCCGGCGCGGAGTGGAGGGCGGAGTTGAAGACCGGCGATGCTGGAACTGAAGACCAGCGACTCTTGAACTGAAGACCGGCGACTGCAGAGCCATGGAGCGTGGAGGATCCTCTTCATACGATCTCCGCCGTACACTGAATAGGAATTCAAGGTACGCAATTAAAAATGGCGTCCCTTGAATTCCTATTGGCTGATTTGAGCCTTCAAATTCAAATCAGCCAATCGGATGAGAGCTACTGAAATCCTATTGGCTGTTCAAATCAGCAATTAGAATTTCAGTAGCTCTTATCCTATTGGCTGATTTGAACAGCCAATAGGATTTAAGTAGCTCTCATCCGATTGGCTGATTTAAATTTTAAGGCTCAAATCAGCCAATAGGAATTCAAGGGACGCCATTTTTAATCACGTACCTTGAATTCCTATTCAGTGTATGGCGGAGATCGCATGAAGAGGATCTTCCACGCTCCATGGCTCTGTGGTCGCCGATCTTCAGTTCCAGAGTCGCTGGACTTCAGTTCCAGCGTCGCCGGTCTTTAACTCCGCCCTCCGCGCCGGCTGGTTCCTGGAAGAAAGAAGAGGTCGCCGCTTGGAAGAAGACTTCACCGCCTGGAACAGGACCTTCTCCGCTGAACTTCAGGACAGGTGAGGACCACTTGGGGGTTAGACTTAGAGTTTTTAAGGGGTTTTTGGGGGGATTTATTTTATTTACATAGGGTGGGCAGCAAAAGAGCTGAATGCCCTTTTAAGGGCAATGCCCAACAAATGCCCTTTTCAGGGCAATGGGTAGTTTAGCGTTTTTAGTGTTAGTATTTTTTTTGGGGGGGTTTGGTGGGTGGGGGTGTTTACTGGTGTATTTTTTGTGCAAAAGAGCTGATTATCTTGGGGCAATGCCCTGCAAAACATCCTTTTAAGGGCTACTGGTAGTTGATTAGATTAGGGGTTGTTTTTATTTTGGGGGGGCTTTTTTATTTTCATAGGGATTAGGTGTAATTTATTTAAAATTTTGTAATTTTATTTTTTATTTTCTGTAATTCTTGCTTAAAGGGAAAGTCTACTCCTGAATTTTGATTAGACTGCCCCTTTAATTTATACTTAGTTTATTTGTATTTTAGAAGTAGTGTACATTTTTTATATTTAATGGTAAACTAATTTTAGTTTATTTGGGGGGGTTAGGTTAGGGGGGGTTAGGTTAGGGGGGTTAGGTTAGGGCTTAGGTTTATTGCGTTATAGGCTATGGCGGTTTAGGGGTTAATACTTGATTAGGTTTATTGCGTTGTGGGCTATGGTGGTTTAGGGGTTAATATACTTTATTAGTTATTGCGGTGGGGGATTGCAGTTGACAGATAGATAGACATTGCACATGCGTTAGGTGTTAGTTTATTTTTGCAGGCATTTTCGGCAGTTATTGTGCTCCCATACTCACCGCAAGGCCATCTACGGCTGCCTTTTATGGCGAGGTAAAAATGGAGTAAGATTTCTCCATTTTCGCCACTTAAGGCCTTGCGCTGGATATTGGATACCGATTTACGACGCGGTCCCATGTTAGCCTATGGGAGTAATAATTGCGAGCGACGGGTGAAATATACGCGCGTAACTTGTATACTACGCCGTATATGTAATACCAAAATCGCGTAAAATCTGGGGGCGGAAGATTTTGCGGGCGACGCTGCATATGTAATGGAGGCCCTGATCTGTGGTTAATTTTTAGATCGCTAATTCCTACCGCAAGCTTGCTGTAACAATAACCAGACATTTGTAATGGCTGGTTATTTATTGCACACTCGTAAACTGTGAATTTGTCCGTTTACAGCCACGCAGTAAACTAGCACCCCACTTGTAAGTTAGACCTACGTGTATATCTAATTGGAAAATGTTCAGAGTCTTCTGATATTATGCTGTTGCAAAACATCAGAGAAATGTTGAAACTAGGGCCTCTATTTATCAACGGTCTTGCGGACCTAAACCGACAGTGCGGATCAGGTCCGCAAGACCTCGCTAAAGAGCTGCTGGTGCAACGCCGTCCCCTGCTGACTCGCGGCCAATGGGCCGCCAGCAGGGGGGTGTCAATCAACCTGATCGTACTCGATCGGGTTGATTTCCGGCGATGTCTGTCCGCCTGCTCAGAGCAGGCGGACAGGTTATGGAGCAGCAGTTGCCAGAAACATGGGGCATCAAGCTCCATTCGGAGCTTGATAGATAGGCCCCATTATCTATCTTTTTAAACAATAACAGCAGGGCCGCCCGGCCGCCAGCAGGGAGGTGTCAATCAACCCGATCGTACTCGATCGGGTTGATTTCCGGCGATGTCTGACCGCTGCTTCATAACTTGTGTTTCTGGCGAGTCTGAAGACTCGCCAGAAACACGGCCCTTCAAGCTCCGAATGGAGCTTGATAAATATGGGCCACGAAATTGTCCCTTTTAAATAATATATATATATATATTGGCAAATAAGACAGAGAGCTATTTGGTGGACCCCTCTAGCTAACCCTATAGCGCTCCTAAGGTGTAGAGATAAGTACTTGTCGTTATTTCAAGCACCCCTATATATTTTCTCTCCTTTTTTTTTATTTTTTAAATAGTTTTTTTTTATTGAGGGTAATAAAATATACAACATACAGGTTACTCATGAAATAGATAGATATACAATGATCAACATACACATCTCTAAGCATAATAAAGTATTCTAAGAGCACAGAAAGTTCTACCTACCGGTGGCGACATACTTAAGAGGACACTATCCTTTCCAGCGTTATTGAATCATCCTTACCTCATATGATTGAGGTTTTCTAATGTAAGTGCATACCCTTAGGGGGACATACAAGAATTGGAAGAAGATTTAGAAAGACTTTTTATTTTGCCATTACAAGGGAATAATATAAATATATATACTTATAATTTTTATATCAGTTGTTTTTTTTATATATATTTTATACGAGAAACTTGCACACTTCAAGTGATACTTTTATATGCTTTTCAACGTGTTTCTACTATTGTGTGGTAAACTGGGTTATCACCTGCTGTCCTTGACTTCTCATATTTGCATGAATATTAACCTTATTTATCTATTGTAATCATCTCCTTTTTTACATAGTGCCATCTCTATTTATCTTGTTTTCATATATATATATATTTAAATGTATGTATTCCTGCCCTGCTCAGCTGTTACAGTTTAATTATAAAATAGTTTTTAAAGTAAATTTTACAATATAAAATCAGGGAAAAATGTAAAATGTAAAAGTAAGAGAAAAAAAAGTTTCACTTTCAGTTACACAATAACAACTAATGATCAGTCACAGGATTACGTATTCAGATTGGCGCAGTCAGGCCAGGATTATGGTTTGCCATTCATATACTTCACCCCAGGAGATGGGTAATCACTGGCGTCTCCCACAATAGGACGAGATAACCCTGACATGCACATACTGAGGCTGAGTGCTCCGAGCTGCACACACATAAAGCAGCCGCGGCATCACAGCGGGAATAACTGTAACTTTCTATCATGAGGATTGTTCTACACGACATGTAATGAGGTACATCAAAAGCAGCAATGAGATCTGGGTTCGCTGGCTGTGGTACTCGTCACCCTGCTGTCAGATATATCACCATTATTCGCTTGGATTTATGCAGCTCGTGTGCTTCCCTAGGGTGTAGAATAGACGGCAAAAAAATCAGCTGCAGAAATATCAATCTGATGTGTCGTGCTGCACTCAAATGCTCACTCTCCACTGAGTATACTAATGAGTTTTATCATACATATTTCAGTGCTGGCATGCAGTGGCCAGAAGTCTGAAACTTGCTAACTTCTAATGTATTCATACCATTAAAGGGACAGAAAACAGATTGTAATCACAAGACTTTTCTGTAACCTTGCTATAAATTGTCATTCTAAGGTCCAGATTACAAGTGAGGCGCAGAAGGTTTTGCGCTAGCGTAATCATGTTTTTGCGAGCCATTTTCATTGCACTGATATTACAAGTGGAGCGAAATCGCAATTGCGCTAGCAAAATCGCCATTTACGTTTCAATCCTTACCGCTATCTCAGAGCTGTGGTTAACTGTTTTCCGACACTAAAAGTTGCACGAAACACTTCAAAAATAAATTAAAAAGTTCAGATACACTCATATTAACACTAATAAAAAATATTTTAAAAAATACTGCACAAAAAAGTTATAAGGGTTCAAAGATATGAGACTTTAACATTGAGACACATACACATACATTGCTAAAGATGCATTTGTATGTGTTTGCGTGTGTGTATACAGGGAGTGCAGAATTATTAGGCAAATGAGTATTTTGACCACATCATCCTCTTTATACATGTTGTCTTACTCCAAGCTGTATAGACTCGAAAGCCTACTACCAATTAAGCATATTAGGTGATGTGCATCTCTGTAATGAGAAGGGGTGTGGTCTAATGACATCAACACCCTATATCAGGTGTGCATAATTATTAGGCAACTTCCTTTCCTTTGGCAAAATGGGTCAAAAGAAGGACTTGACAGGCTCAGAAAAGTCAAAAATAGTGAGATATCTTGCAGAGGGATGCAGCACTCTTAAAATTGCAAAGCTTCTGAAGCGTGATCATCGAACAATCAAGCGTTTCATTAAAAATAGTCAACAGGGTCGCAAGAAGCGTGTGGAAAAACCAAGGCGCAAAATAACTGCCCATGAACTGAGAAAAGTCAAGCGTGCAGCTGCCAAGATGCCACTTGCCACCAGTTTGGCCATATTTCAGAGCTGCAACATCACTGGAGTGCCCAAAAGCACAAGGTGTGCAATACTCAGAGACATGGCCAAGGTAAGAAAGGCTGAAAGACGACCACCACTGAACAAGACACACAAGCTGAAACATCAAGACTGGGCCAAGAAATATCTCAAGACTGATTTTTCTAAGGTTTTATGGACTGATGAAATGAGAGTGAGTCTTGATAGGCCAGATGGATGGGCCCGTGGCTGGATTGGTTAAGGGCAGAGAGCTCCAGTCCGACTCAGACGCCAGCAAGGTGGAGGTGGAGTACTGGTTTGGGCTGGTATCATCAAAGATGAGCTTGTGGGGCCTTTTCGGGTTGAGGATGGAGTCAAGCTCAACTCCCAGTCCTACTGCCAGTTTCTGGAAGACACCTTCTTCAAGCAGTGGTACAGGAAGAAGTCTGCATCCTTCAAGAAAAACATGATTTTCATGCAGGACAATGCTCCATCACACGCGTCCAAGTACTCCGCAGCGTGGCTGGCAAGAAAAGGTATAAAAGAAGAAAATCTAATGACATGGCCTCCTTGTTCACCTGATCTGAACCCCATTGAGAACCTGTGGTCCATCATCAAATGTGAGATTTACAAGGAGGGAAAACAGTACACCTCTTTGAACAGTGTCTGGGAGGCTGTGGTTGCTGCTGCACGCAATGTTGATGGTGAACAGATCAAAACACTGACAGAATCCATGGATGGCAGGCTTTTGAGTATCCTTGCAAAGAAAGGTGGCTATATTGGTCACATTGTTTTTGTTTTGTTTTTCAATGTCAGAAATGTATATTTGTGAATGTTGAGATGTTATATTGGTTTCACTGGTAAAAATAAATAATTGAAATGGGTATATATTTGTTTTTTGTTAAGTTGCCTAATAATTATGCACAGTAATAGTCACCTGCACACACAGATATCCCCCTAAAATAGCTAAAACTAAAAACAAACTAAAAACTACTTCCAAAAATATTCAGCTTTGATATTAATGAGTTTTTTGGGTTCATTGAGAACATGGTTGTTCAATAATAAAATTAATCCTCAAAAATACAACTTGCCTAATAATTCTGCACTCCCTGTATATATATATATATATATATATATATATATATATATATATATATATATATATATATATATATATATATATATATATATATATATATATATGTACATATATACTCACTGGCCACATTATTAGGTACACTTTGCTAGTATAGTTTTAGACCCCCTTTTGCCTTCAGAACTGCCTTAATTCTTTGTGGCATAGATTCGACAAGGTGTTGGAAACATTCCTCAGAGATTTTGGTTCATAATGACATGATGATAGTATCACGCAGTTTCTGCAGATTTATCGGCTGCACATCCATGATGCGAATCTCCGTTCCACCACATCCCAAAGGTGCTCTATTTGATTGAGATCCGGTGACTGTTGAGGCCATTGGAGTACAGTGAACTCATTGTCATGTTCAAGAAACCAGTTTGAGATGATTTGAGCTTTGTAACATGGTGCATTATCCTCAGGCTACGAAGGATTTCAGATACTCTACATCTCTTTTGTGGTGTATTCAGGGAAGCGCAAGGGGCTGAAAGCCTCTTCAACTTCTTTGTCTTTTTGTTTGAGGAGTATGATTTGCTTGGCCTACGAGACAGCGGGACATAAGCCTCCTCAGAGGATCACGGCTCATTCAACTAGAGTTGTGGCTTCTTCTTGGGCCTTCAAGAATGAGGCCTCTATGGAGCAGATTTGTAAGGCAGCTACCTGGTCCTCCTTACATACTTTTAAACATTTTTACAAATTTGATGTTTTTGCTTCGGCGGAAGCAGTTTTTGGGAGAGCGGTTTTACAGACTGTGGTGCCCTCAGATTAGGGTCCGCCTTCTTGCCCTCCCGTACTTTCATTCAGTGTTCTCTAGAGCTTGGGTATTTGTTCCCATAAGTAATGAATGAAGCCGTGGATTCTCCTGCCCTTTAGATGGAAAATATAAGTTATGCTTACCTGATAATTTAATTTCCTTAGTGGGGAGGAGAGTCCACGGCTCCCGCCCGTTTCTCCGGTTGGCGGACGTAAATTTAGTTTTGTTCTTCTGGCAATATTTATACCCTGATATTTCTCCTACTCTTCCTTGTTCCCTCGCAGAATGACTGGGGGATACAGCATATAGATACAGATACAGATATAATACAGCAGACTGTGTGCACAGTAACATATATTACAGCAGACTGTGTGCACAGTATATTAAAGCAGAATGTGTGCACAGTAACATATATTTCAGCAGACTGTGTGCACAGTAACATATATTACAGCAGACCGTGTGCACAGTAACATATATTACAGCAAACTGTGTGCACAATAACATATATTACAGCAGACTGTGTGCACAGTAACATATATTACAGCAGACTGTGTGCACTGTAACATATAATACAGCAGACTGTGTGCACAGTGACATATATTACAGCAGATTGTGTGCACTGTAACATATATTACAGCAGACTGTGTGCACAGTAACATATAATACAGCAGATTGTGTGCACAGTAACATATATTACAGCAGACTGTGTGCACAGTAACATATAATACAGCAGACTGTGTGCACAATAACATATATTACAGCAGACTGTGTGCACTGTAACATATAATACAGCAGACTGTGTGCACAGTAACATATATTACAGCAGACTGTGTGCACAGTAACATATAATACAGCAGACTGTGTGCACAGTAACATATATTACAGCAGACTGTGTGCACAGTAACATATATTACAGCAGACTGTGTGCACAGTAACATATATTACAGCAGACTGTGTGCACAGTAACATATAATACAGCAGACTGTGTGCACAGTAACATATATTACAGCAGACTGTGTGCACAGTGACATATATTACAGCAGACTGTGTGCACTGTAACATATATTACAGCAGACTGTGTGCACAGTAACATATAATACAGCAGACTGTGTGCACAGTAACATATATTACAGCAGACTGTGTGCACAGTAACATATATTACAGCAGACTGTGTGCACAGTAACATATAATACAGCAGACTGTGTGCACAGTAACATATATTACAGCAGACTGTGTGCACAGTAACATAGAATACAGCAGACTGTGTGCATAGTAACATATAATACAGCAGACTGTGTGCACAGTAACATATAATACAGCAGACTGTGTGCACAATAACATATATTACAGCAGACTGTGTGCACTGTAACATATAATACAGCAGACTGTGTGCACAGTAAGATATATTACAGCAGACTGTGTGCACAGTAAGATATAATACAGCAGACTGTGTGCACAGTAACATATAATACAGCAGACTGTGTGCACAATAACATATATTACAGCAGACTGTGTGCACTGTAACATATAATACAGCAGACTGTGTGCACAGTAAGATATATTACAGCAGACTGTGTGCACAGTAACATATATTACAGCAGACTGTGTGCACAGTAACATAGAATACAGCAGACTGTGTGCACTGTAACATATATTACAGCAGACTGTGTGCACAGTAACATATAATACAGCAGACTGTGTGCACAATAACATATAATACAGCAGACTGTGTGCACAGTAACATATAATACAGCAGACTGTGTGCACAATAACATATAATACAGCAGACTGTGTGCACAGTAACATATAATACAGCAGACTGTGTGCACAATAACATATATTACAGCAGACTGTGTGCACTGTAACATATAATACAGCAGACTGTGTGCACTGTAACATATAATACAGCAGACTGTGTGCACAGTAAGATATATTACAGCAGACTGTGTGCACAGTAACATATATTACAGCAGACCGTGTGCACAGTAACATATAATACAGCAGACTGTGTGCACAATAACATATATTACAGCAGACTGTGTGCACTGTAATATATAATACAGCAGACTGTGTGAACAGAAACATTTAATACAGAAATAGCATTAGTTTTTACTATAACAGTTTAGCTTAAAGGGACAGTAAAGTCAAAATAAAACATTCATGATTTGAATAGAGAATACAATTTTAAACAACTTTCAAATTTACTTCTTTTATCTAATGTGCTTTGTTTTCTTGGTATATTTTATTGAAGAATAAAACTAGGTAGGCTCATAAGGGCTCAGGAGTGTGCACGTGTATTTAGTACTCTATGGCAGCAGTGTTTTGTAACATTATTTGTAGCTTTGTTATAAAATGTTTAAAATGACATGCTCTGTCTTAATCAGGAACATTTATTTTTACTTTAATGTCCCTTTAATATAGATTATATAATGTTATAAAAACACTGATACAAACTGTAACATACTAATATACAGCTCCTTTATTTTATACTGAGATGATAACCAAAATATTTATTTTATGATTCGCCTAGAACATACTATTTTACACAACTTTCCAATTGACTTTTATTATCAAGTTGGCTTCATTCCCTTGATATCCTTTGTTGAATGTGCAGCAACGTATAGAGAGCGTAGTGTCCTTGTGGGGCTGTGACAGGAAGAAATGAACCCTGAACCAATGAAGTTAAAAAGAAACTTCTTTTAAAATGATGAATAATAAATATGGCAATAATTTCTATTAGCTATAACCCTGTTTAGTACTTTACTATTACAGCAATGAGACTGATTAATATGCCTTTAATGTGAGCCCTGAAGAATAGCACAGCTTAATTGTTTCTTGGTCTCTCTTTTCTTTCCTGAAGAATGTTTAATTGGTGTTGGCCGTGACTGGAAACATTTCCGTATAATTTATTTTTAACTTTAAATCTCCCCATCTGTTACAATGGAATAAAACAAGAAACCAAAAAGCACAATGAAAACTCAAGGGACTAGCACAGAAAAAGCTCAGTAATATCTGTATCATAATTAATGCCCATGCACAAATGGCATTACATATAATAGATTTGCACCTGCTAGGGTCACAGTGTACTAATGACAGTGACATGTTTATGTGCTCAGTC
The DNA here is from genome assembly GCF_027579735.1 of Bombina bombina. Lineage (NCBI taxonomy): Eukaryota > Metazoa > Chordata > Amphibia > Anura > Bombinatoridae > Bombina > Bombina bombina. The sequence goes on from NC_069508.1 coordinate 18,742,615, forward strand.
CCTGCTAGAGTCACAGTGTACTAATGACAGTGACATGTTTATGTGCTCAGTCCCTGCTAGGGTCACAGTGTACTAATGACAGTGACATGTTTATGTGCTAAGCCGCTGCTAGGGTCACAGTGTACTAATGACAGTGACATGTTTACGTGCTCAGTCCCTGCTAGGATCACAGTGTACTAATGACAATGACATGTTTATGTGCTCAGTCCCTGCTAGGGTCACAGTGTACTAATGACAGTGACATGTTTATGTGCTCAGTCCCTGCTAGAGTCACAGTGTACTAATGACAGTGACATGTTTATGTGCTCAGTACCTGCTAGGGTCACAGTGTACTAATAACAGTGACATGTTTATGTGCTCAGTCCCTGCTAGAGTCACAGTGTACTAATGACAGTGACATGTTTATGTGCTCAGTACCTGCTAGAATCACAGTGTACTAACGACAGTGAAATGTTTATGTGCTCAGTCCCTGCTAGGGTCACAGTGTACTAATAACAGTGACATGTTTATGTGCTCAGTCCCTGCTAGGGTCACAGTGTACTAATGACATGACATGTGTATGTGCTCAGTCCCTGCTATTGCCACAGTGTACTAATGACAGTGACATGTTTATGAGCTCAGTACCTGCTAGGGTCACAGTGTACTAATGACAGTGACATGTTTATGTGCTCAGTTCCTGCTACGGTCACAGTGTACTAATGACAGTGACATGTTTATGTACTTAGTCCCTGCTACGGTCACAGTGTACTAATGACATGACATGTTTATGTGCTCAGTGCCTGCTAGAGTCACAGTGTACTAATGACAGTGACATGTTTATGTGCTCAGTCCCTGCTAGAGTCACAGTGTACTAATGACAGTGGCATGTTTATGTGCTCAGTCCCTGCTAGAGTCACAGTGTACTAATGACAGTGACATGTTTATAGGCTTAGTCCCTACTAGGATCACAGTGTACTAATGACAGTGACATGCTTATGTGCTCAATCCCTGATTCCCTGCTAGAGTCACAGTGTACTAATGACAGTGACATGTTTATGTGCTCAGTCCCTGCTAGAGTCACAGTGTACTAATGACAGTGACATGTTTATAGGCTTAGTCCCTACTAGGATCACAGTGTACTAATGACAGTGACATGCTTATGTGCTCAATCCCTGATTCCCTGCTAGGGTCACAGTGTACTAATGACAGTGACATGTTTATGTGCTCAGTCCCTGCTAGAGTCACAGTGTACTAATGACAGTGACATGTTTATAGGCTTAGTCCCTACTAGGATCACAGTGTACTAATGACAGTGACATGCTTATGTGCTCAATCCCTGCTAGGGTCACAGTGTACTAATGACAGTGACATGTTTATAGGCTCAGTACCTGCTAGTGCCACAGTGTACTAATGACAGTGACATGTTTATAGGCTCAGTACCTGCTAGTGCCACAGTGTACTAATGACAGTGACATGCTAGGGCCACAGTGTACTTATGACAGTGACATGTTGTGCTCAGTCCCTGCTAAGGTCACAGTGTTCTAATATATATATATAATACTTCCAAATAAATCGCACCCTCTGGATTTAAGCACAGCAAACAGGTTTATTTATAAACACATCATTTTATATATATATATATATATATATATATATATATATATATATATGTGTGTGTGTGTGTATTATATATAAGTTTTTTTATTTTATAATTTTAGTGATTAAAAGACAATGACAATTATAGCAATAATTGCAAATATACAGTAATGTGTTCTAGCAGGTGTGTTACATGGTGTTTTGCATGCATCTGTGTATACAAATGTGTTTGGGGAGTCCCTAATATAGGGCATATGTATATTCAGATCTGATTTGCATCTGACACAATTGGCGAGATTACATATGCGGCGCAAGCTTTAGCGCAACTGCTGAAACCTGCGCTGCCCATAATTTCACCTTGCAAATCGGGGTATCTAATAAAACCCGCCGGCAGTTCATAAAGTGCTGTAAGTCGGATAAACTAGCAATGTCCAGAAATGAGCGTAAATACAAATTTCTGGAGTCGCCAGTGAGTTACGGCACTTTAGAAACTGCCAGCGCCTAAGAAAATAAAAAAAAATATCAAATATTCCGTAAAAGTCTAACCCGCCTCCCAAAAATTAACCTGACACGTAAAACAGCTATATCCGCACCCCTAACCTAACACCCTCTAAATTAACCCCAATTACCTCAATTAAAAATGACTAAATTACAAACATTTAAAATAAAAAAGCTAACATTTTTCAAAAAAAAATAAAAAATAAGATTAAATTAATCTAAGATTACAAAAATAAAAAAGTCTAACATTACATAAAATAAAAAACAAAATTATCAAAAATAATAATATTAAACCTAATCCCTATGAAAATAAAAACGCCCCGCCAAAATAAAAACACTCCCTAATCTAATACTAAACTACCAATAGCCCTTAAAAGGGCCTTTTGTAGGGCATTGCCCTAAATTAAACAGCTCATTTCCTTAAAAAATATTAAGTCCCCGCTCTAACAGTAAAACCTCCCACCCACCAAACCCCCCAAAATAAAAAAAAAATAACACTAAAAAATTCTAAACTACCCATTGCCCCTAAAGGGGCAATTGTATGGGCATTGCCCTTAAAAGGGAATTCCTCTTTTTACTGCACTTAAAAGTGCATTCATCTCTTTTAAGAGTGCCCAATAAATCCCTAATCTAAAAAAATAAATAAAAAAAACCTTAGTCTAACCCCCCAAATAGGTACTCCCTGATCCTGAAGTCCGGCAGAGACGGTCCTGTTCCAGGCGTTAAAGTCTTCTTCCAAGTGGCTGACATCTTCTTCCAAGCGAAACCTCTTCCTTCTTCATCCAATACCAAGCCGGCTCGAAGCGGAGATGAGCGCAGAGCAGGACCGGCAACCGCGGAGCCATGGAGCGTGGAGGATACACTTCGTATGATCGCCGCCGTACACTGAATAGTGAATTCAAGGTACGCGTTGAAATATGGTGTCCCTTGCATTCCTATTGGCTGATTTGATTCTTTAAACTCAAATCAGCCAATAGGATGAGAGCTACTGAAATCCTATTGGCTGATTTGCCAGTCCTGCTCCACGCTCATCTCCGCTCCGCGCCAGCTTGGTCCTGGATGAAGAAAGAAGAGGTCCCGCTTGAAAGAAGATGTTGGACGCTTGGAAGAAGACTTCACCGCCTGGAATAGGACCTTCTCCACCGGACTTCAGGAACATTGAGTACTTATTTGGGGGGATTAGACTTAGGTTTTTTTTTAATTTTTTTTTAGATTAGGGATTTATTGGGCACTCTTAAAAGAGCTTAGTGTCCTTTTAAGGGCAATGCCAATACAAATGCCCCTTTAGTGGCAATGGGTAGTTTAGGGTTTTTTAGTGTTAGGTTTTTTATTTTGGGGGGTGGGGGGTAGAGGGGGGACTTTGTATTTTTTAAGGAAAAGAGCTGTTTAACTTAGGGCAATACCCAACAAAAGGCCCTTTAAAAGGGCTATTGGTAGTTTAGTATTAGATTAGGGGTGTTTTTATTTTGGCTGGGTTTTTTATTTTCATAGGGATTAGGTTTATTTTTTTATTTTTGATAATTTGGTTTATTATTTTATGTAATGTTAGACTTTTTTATTTTTTGTAATGTTAGATTTTTTTTTTAAGTAATGCTAGTTTTTTTATTTTAATTGTTTGTAATTTAGTAATGTTTTATTGGGGTTAATTTAGGGGGTGTTAGGTTAGGGAGTTTAGTAATTTCATTAGTTATTTGCATTGTGGGGTTTGGTGGATTAGAGGTTAATAGATTTATTAGGATTATTGCGTCATGTGGGTTTGGCGGATTAGGGGTTAATAGTTTTATTAGGTTTATTGAGTTGTGGGTTATTGATGGATTAGGGGGTTAATAGTTTTATTAGGTTTATTGCGATGTGGGTTAATGGTGCATTAGGGGTTAATATATTTTATTAGTTATTGCTTTGGGGGTTGGCGGTTGACAGGTAGATAGATATTGTACATGCGTTAGGTGTTATTATTTTCAGTTACGGGAGTTACGGTGTTCACATTTTCAGTGCAAGGTTTGCTGCGTCTGCCTATGCATGGCAAGGTGAAAATGGAGTAAAATTTCTCCATTTTCGCCGCATAAGTCCTTGCGCTGAATATGTGATACCGATTTTAGATGCGGTTTTATTTTAGCTTATGGGAGTAAAAATTGCGGGCGATGGGTGAAATATACACGCCGCATTTATATGCGGCGCTGTATATGTGATACCAAAACTGCGTAAAAACCGGTGTCCCCGACTTTTGCGGGCGACGCCGCATATGTAATCTTGCCCAATGGTGGGATTAGATTTACAGCCATTTTCTCTCTGTTTCTAGGATGGACGATGCAGAGGCTTGCTTTATATTGAGCAGTAGGTGTGAAGTGGACAGAACGGCTGCCGTAAGTTACATTGTCTATTTCAGTGTTATGTTCGTGAAGACACTATAATCTGCATATGTTTAAATTATAACTGTCCTGAAATCAGGTATAACTCATTTTGCATACTATGGGTCAGATTACGTGTGGCGCAAGCAAAAAGTAATGTTGTGCTCCTCTTATTAAGCTGTAAGTAAACACAAACACGTGAGCGCAATCATGCTTTACGGTAGAATGTTTACTGTGTCCTCAGAGCTGTAGTTAACTGTTTCACAAAACAAAAAAGTGTCACAAAACACTTCAAAATACATTACAAAGTGCAGTTACACTCATAATAACACTGTCTAATAGCAATTATTTAAAAAAAACAATTTGCACTAAAAAGTTATAAGGGCTCAAAGATACGAGGTCTCAGGTGATAACATAGAGATACATACATATATATGTCTAAATATTTATATGTTTATATGTTTATTTGTGTGTGCATACTGTATGTATTTATATGTGTAGATATATGTATTTACACATATAAAGACATAAATACTTATGTATACATATCTAGACATCAGTGGTGTATTTAGGTTTTGTGCTGCCCTAGGCACTCAAAATTCTGCTGCCCCCCAACCCACCTAGGTTTTAGGCTGTTTTTTGGCCATAATAGTTTTTGGTGAGGGTATGTGACTTTCAATAAACCTGCATACACCCAGGTCATATATATATATGTGTGTGTGTGTGTCTTTCTATCTATATAAATTTTTATGCAAATGTGTGTGTGGATACATTTTATATATATATATATATATATATATATATATATATATATATATATATATATATATATATATATATATATATATATATTTATACAGTGGGGCAAAAAAGTATTTAGTCAGCCACAAATTGTGCAAGTTCTCCCACTTAAGAAGATGAGAGAGGCCTGTAATTTTCATCATAGGTATACCTCAACTATGAGAGACAAAATATGGAAACAAATCCAGACAATCACATTGTCTGATTTGGAAAGAATTTATTTGCAAATTATGGTGGAAAATAAGTATTTGGTCAATATCATAAGTTCATCTCAATACTTTGTTATATATCCTTTGTTGGCAATGACAGAGGTCAAACGTTTTCTGTAAGTCTTCACAAGGTTGTCACACACTGTTGCTGGAATGTTGGCCCATTCCTGCATGCAGATCTCCTCTAGAGCAGTGATGTTTTGGGGCTGTTGCTGGGCAACACAGACTTTCAACTCCCTCCAAAGGTTTTCTATGGGGTTGAGATCTGGAGACTGGCTAGGTCACTCCAGGACCTTGAAATGCTTCTTACGAAGCCACTCTTTCGTTGCCCAGGCGATGTGTTTGGGATCATTGTCATGCTGAAAGACCCAGCCACGTTTCATCTTCAATGCCCTTGCTGATGGAAGGGGGTTTGCACTCAAAATCTCACGATACATGGCCCCATTCATTCTTTCATGTACACGGATCAGTCGTCCTGTTCCCTTTGCAGAGAAACAACCCCAAAGCATGATGTTGCCACCCCCATGCTTCACAGTAGGTATGGTGTTCTTTGGTTGCAACTCAGCATTCTCTCTCCTCCAAACACGACGAGTTGTGTTTCTACCAAACAGTTCTACTTTGGTTTCATCTGACCCTATGACATTCTCCCAATCCGCTTCTGGATCATCCAAATGCTCTCCAGCATACTTCAGACGGGCCCGGACATGTACTGGCTTAAGCAGGGGGTGCACGTCTGGCACTGCAGGATCTGAGTCCCTGACAGTGTAGTGTGTTACTGATGGTAGCCTTTGTTACGTTGGTCCCAGCTCTCTGCAGGTCATTCACTAGGTCCCCCCGTGTGGTTCTGGGATGTTTGCTCACTGTTCTTGTGATCATTTTGACCCCACGGGGTGAGATCTTGCGTGGAGCCCCAGATCGAGGGAGATTATCAGTGGTCTTGTATGTCTTCCATTTTCTAATTATTGCTCCCACAGTTGATTTCTTCACACCAAGCTGCTTGCCTATTGCAGATTCAGTCTTCCCAGCCTGGTGCAGGTCTACAATTTTGTTTCTGGTGTCCTTCGACAGCTCTTTGGTCTTCACCATAGTGGAGTTTGGAGTGTGACTGTTTGAGGTTGTGGACAGGTGTCTTTTATACTGATAACAAGTTCAAACAGGTGCCATTAATACAGGTAATGAGTGGAGGACAGAGGAGCCTCTTAAAGAAGAAGATACAGGTCTGTGAGTGCCAGAAATCTTGCTTGTTTGTAGGTGACCAAATACTTATTTTCCACCATAATATGCAAATAAATGCTTTCCAAACCAGACAATGTGATTGTCTGGATTTGTTTCCACATTTTGTCTCTCATAGTTGAGGTATACCTATGATGAAAATTACAGGCCTCTCTCATCTTCTTAAGTGGGAGAACTTGGCCAATTGGTGGCTGACTAAATACTTTTTTGCCCCACTGTGTATATATATATATATATATATATATATATATATATATACTGTGTACTGCAGGGGTGTATTAAGGCCTAGGCCAACAAGGCCCGGGCCTAGAGCGGCAGATTTTGGGGGGCGGCACTTGCCTCCGGTCACTGCACTGACTGACAGTGGAGGATAAAAAAAATGATTTTGTGTAGGGCTGAATAGAGAGACCGTGCGTAACTTTTACAAGACAGCAGGTGTGCTTAGTAATGCTCGCTATGCCCTTACTTTCCTCACTTGTGGGGTGCTGCAGACTTCTCACACACTTTTGTCTGCACCATGCTGCCTCCTGCTCTCTGACTGTCCCTCCCCCATGATGGCACAACGTTGAATAGACTGTTCTGGCACACAGAGAAGTCAGGTAGGGGGTAGCTGGCAATGCATTCAGTTGTGCTTAGTAGTGCTCACTACGCTATGCCAGGTGCCATTCAGTTATTTGATTGAAGATATATAGCCTGCTATCTGCCCTCTCTGCTATGCCAAGTGCCATTGAGTTATTTGATTGAAGATATATAGCCTGCTTTTATTGAGGGCTACATGCCCGGTATTTATGCAGGTCTCCCACCTGGTGGACACTCTCCTAGGGGACCAGATGGAGATTGGGACAAGTATAGTACATTAGCCAATCACAGTGACTCAGTCATAAACAATCTCCTTGGTACCAGTAAACCCCTCCTCTCTATCCTGGAGATAATTGGGAAGAAATCCAATTACCTCCATGGATAGAGGAAAGACGCCCTTTTACAGGATACAATAAAAATACATTACGTCAACAAATAAACTATCAAACACAAGAAAACAATGGATTCCTTCCTGGCACCTAGCAGTCTGGACTCTGGAGGTGATTAAACAAGGTTAAAGTGTATCACCTAAACCTAATTACAGTAAACAATAGCTGATGCCAGGAAACCTGTCTCAGAAAATACAGTTCAATTGCCATGGAGCCAAAATCTTTCACATAGTCTTTCGTTATACAAATGGGCTCCATGGCATAGCTATCTGGGGTATCACTGTTCAAATAGGGCAAGTACCGAATGACCCGGCTTTCGTGTCTTTGCAGGGGGAAATAAAGCGTTTCAACATGGGGCCATAGTCTAAAGGCAGCAGGCGGGCAACCAGGCTCCTCCAATACACAGTGGCGAGATTGGCCTCGTCACAATATATATATATATACTGAGCCACTTAAATATGATATTGTTTAGATTCAATAAAAACATTTAAATATTGCAATTATAAAAAATAAAAAAAAGTTTTAATATACTTTTAGTATCAAATTTACATTGTGCTCTTGGTAAGCTCTGCAGCAGGAAAGCATTTTGGGAGCACAGCTAAAATAAATAATGTACATTGCTAAGTCTCTTTTAAATACTGAAAAATGCAGCACTCCTCAAACCTGATTTTCACTGTAAAAATATATTAATTGATTGAGTTGTTTGCAGAACAAATCTGACATGTATGGAGCAATGTTGTTTTTTTGTTTTGCACCAAATTTAAATTATTAATTGGTCCCGGTTGGTTATATGCAGAGTATAAAACCTGAGAACACATTCCCTGCATTCCTTTTGGAAGAAAACAAGCCCTTGATGACCCCACTTGAGTGATACGTGTGATGGGTCTTGGGGGCAGCTTGCTGACCTGACTCATTATCCTGCGGAGAGGGCAGATAGCAGGCTATATATCTTCAATCAAATAACTTAATGGCACCTGGCATAGCAGAGAGGGCAGATAGCAGGCTATATATCTTCAATCAAATAACTGAATGGCACCTGGCATAGCTACTAAGCACAACTTAATTAATTGCCAGCTACCCCCTACCTGAATTCTCTGTGTGCCAGAACAGTCTATTCAACCTCGTGCCATCATGGGGGAGGGACAGTCAGAGAGCAGGAGGCAGCATGGTGCAGACAAAACAGTGTGCGAGGAGTCTGCAGCAGTGCTGCAGAGTAATGACTGGGTGGAGTCACCTCACAAGTGAGGAAAGTAAGGGCGTAGCGAGCATTACTAAGCACACCTGCTGTCTTTGTAAAAGTTACGCACAATCTCTCTATCCAGCCCTGCACAAAATCATTTTTTTTATCCTCCACAGTCAGTCAGTGCAGTGACCGGGGGCAAGTGCCGCCCCCTAAAATCTGTTGCCCTAGGCCCGGGCCTTGTTGGCCTAGGCCTTAATATGCCCCTGCTAGACATAGATATGTACAATTAAGCAGTACATTACCACACATGCCCAGACAAAACTACAAAGAAAATGACAGATACACAGAAAAAAAAAAATATTCCACTGTCTGTTTTTTTGTTGACAAAACTATGTTCCCATCTCTCAGTCATTAGTTTTAGGTATTTTAATAATTCAGTTGAATGTAGCTTACATAGAAAAAATATAGACGTTCCTGATGAGGATTGAATGTCTACTAATTACACCTGCCCCCAATAGCCTTAGGAAGGGTGGTGCTGTTTCCTCTTTGGGAATTAAAGGGACAGTAAGTTCATTTTTATGCACACAAATCATAAATCAGCAGTATCTATACCCAACCCTGCGCTAAATTTACTGCACTATGGGGTTTCTTTCTCAATAGCGCGATCTCGCCACTGCACTATTTTAGGAAGCCTACAGGGGGGAGGTAGGGTCCAATAGTGTGGTCTTGTCACTTGTGGCAAGACCTGCGCTATTATAAGCAGACAATACTACGTCCTAACCGCTTGGCTTTCCTGAAGCCACTGGCGCTTCCCTGATTGGATCATGGTCTGGAGGGCATGCCTAGCATCATAGGGATGCCCCCCTGATGCAATCCCATCATTGAAATCTTGTGATCACGTGCACGATTGCGAGATTTCAATTTGCTTACATCGGAACATGAAAGGGTTAACACATCCGTTCATTCGTTTTGAATGTTTGTACAACATTCTAACATTCGTTTAATGTAATAGTATTTCTAATGCTTTCTTTAAATGCAATATTCAAATTATGCAATATTAGAAATAGAAACATTTGAATTGATATATTTGTATCTATTATGTATCAATTTAGTAAATTCCCTACCTCATAAACTATTGAACTTCTGAATAGTATTTGTTAAATCAAATGTTAAATTTGAAATTTCGAATGTGGACATTCGATCTAATTATAAACATTCAAATTTGAAAGTGACATTCGAAAACTGTAAATAGCATTCTATAATAGAATTTTTAAGAATATTCATTCTTATCAACATTCGATTATGTAAATTGAATTTCTACAATAACATTCGAATTTGAATATAAACACATTTGCCCATCCCTAGACATTACCCTATAGTAAGAGATTAGTATAGGAGTAAGCAATGGATCCCCCAATACATGGGGATCAGCTAATATTTACTCGGCCACAACAAGTATAACTACTTTTGTACTTTACAGTATTGGCTAGGAATATAATTTTGATATTTTTATTTGAAAGTATTATTACCAGCCTCAGTTTCTGAGCAATAATATGGAACTAAATATACAACGCACTAGTGCTGGTATTTTGTCTTCCAGTGTTGCTTAATAATTATTAGTGTGATGACTCTTTTTACATTGACACAACATTATCACTGTTTATTCTGCAGTACTTTTTTATTATTGTTTCTGTGAAAAATAACCTTTTACTTCACATGTCCCAGACCTATTTTTCTGATCAGTTGGCAAATTCTTGACACTTAGCAACATTTACTGTGACATTGTTCTGCTATCCAATTCTGGACTTCATAAACCCCAAAAAATGTCAACCTCAAAATATTTATTTTTTAACACTGGCATTGTGCATGGGCAAAGCACACTGACAATCAACCATGTTTGATGACTTTAGGAAGCAACGTCACTATATAAATACAAAAGTTACCTCAAATTGTAGAGGTTTACTACCGTTATTGGACTTGCTGAAGTTGCCTATTCAAAATGATTAGTCCAAAATAAAGGGATACATCCTTTTCTGAAAGCAGTAGAAACTAATTAGAAGACTGTGCCACGTACATACAGAATACAGTCTTAGAACTATTGATCTTGTTATTTATTTAGTTTCAATGTCAGGGCAGTTTATTTCCCATTACAATCATCTTGCTTTTAGGGGAAAGTTATTGGCAATGCCCAGAATTCATGTCACCAACCTCATCCGTGTAGGGTAAGAGGCTTAAGCTAAATAAGGCGGTTAGCTGCATCAATCAAACACTAATGAGATCATTTTGTGTGGTAGCAAATGTTCTGCAAACCTCTACGAATGCTCTTTTGCCTTGGAGGAGGTCAACTCACACTTTTCAGATGGTCAAGTGTGAGATATTGTGATTTTGATTGAAGATTATTATATCTCTTAAGCCCCCGCCTCACATCTAGATTCTTACATGTGACCCTTTGACACTGGCTTTGATTAGAAGCTAAACTTGAGGTCTGATGAGCTGTTGGACGGACTAATTATATACGTGATGTAAGCGTTACAGGCACATTAGCATTAAGAGTGTTCCATCTACAAGTTAAGGCATCAGCTGCGTCTTTAGCACTAATTGTACAATGTGCCTGGATACAGCTGGCAGCAAAACAGCAATTATAACTAACTGAATCTGAATAGTACTTAAAGGTAAAATCCATCACAAAGCTGAGTGCTTGGTACAGGATACAGACAAACATAAAGCAAATGACATATTAGCAAAATTTATAGCATAAATATTAGCATAATATTAGCATAAATTCTATTTACAGTTTCATTTGTAGGATATAAGTTAAATATTTCATTTTACACACACATGTATAGACACATGCACCCAAATATACAAACACATACACCTGCACATACAGACACATGCACACACACACACATACATGCATACACACATGTATAGACACGTGCACCCAAATATACAAACACATACACCTGCACATACAGACACATGCACACACACACATACATGCATACACACATGTATAGACACGTGCACCCAAATATAAACATACATACACACACATACATACACACACATGTATAGATACGTGCACCCAAATATACAAACACACACACACATACATACACACACATGTATAGACACGTGCACCCAAGTATACAAACACACAAACATACATACACATACATACACACATGTATAGACACGTGAACCCAAATATACAAATACATACATACACACACATGTATAGACACGTGCACCCAAGTATACAAACACACACACATACATACACACAAATGTATAGACACGCGCACCCAAATATACAAACACACACACATACATACACACACATGTATAGACATGTGCAACCAAGTATACAAACACACACACATACATACACACACATGTATAGACACGTGCACCCAAGTATATAAACACACACACCTGCACATACAGACACGTATAGACACGTGCACCCAAATATACAAACACATACACCTGCACATACAGAAACATGCACAAACACACATACATAAATACACACATGTATAGACACATGCACCCAAGTATACAAACACACACACATACATACATACACACACACACACACACATGTATAGACACGTGCACCCAAATATACAAACACATAACCTGCACATACAAACACACAAATACATACTGTACATACACACATGTATAGACACATGCACCCAAGTATACAAACACACACACCTGCACATACAGACACATGCACACACACACACACATACATACATACACACACATGTATAGACATGTGCACCCAAATATACAAACACATACACCTGCACATACAGACACATGTATAGACGTGTGCACCCAAATATACAAATACATACACCTGCACATACAGACACATGTATAGACGTGTGCACCCAAATATACAAATACATACACCTGCACATACAGACACATGCACACACACACATACATACATACATACATACACACATGTATAGACACATGCACCCAAGTATACAAACACATACACCTGCACATACAGACACATGCACACACATCATACATACACACATGTATAGACACGTGCACCCAAGTATACAAGCACACACACATACATACACACACATGTATGGACACGTGCACCCAAGTATACAAACACACACACATACATACACACACATGTATAGACACGCACACTCAAGTATACAAACACATACACCTGCACATACAGACACATGCACACACACATACATGCATACACACATGTATAGACACGTGCACCCAAATATACAAACACATACACCTGCACATATAGACACATGTATAGACACAGGCACTTAAATATACAAACAAATACACCCACATGTACAGACACAGGCACACATACACACACATAAACACATAGATACACACATGTATAGAAACATGCACCATACATACATACACATGTACACACACACACACACACACACACACATATAGACACAGACATACACACACATGTATAGCCACATGCACCCAAATATACAAACACATTCACATACATACACACATGTGTAAACACATGTACCCAAATATACAAAACATAAAGCCACAAATGCAGACACATGCACACATACATACACACACACACACATGTATAGCCACATATACAAATACATACACACACATACAGTATATATATATATATATATATACACATGCACACACGCATACATACATACACGTATAGACACATGCACCCAAATATACAAACACATACACCCACACATACAGACACATGCTCGCACACAAACACACACACATACATACACACATGTATAGACACATACAGCCTCATATACAAACAAATAATACACACACAGAAACAGAAACATGAGCACACGTACATACACATATAAACACATACATACAAATATTTATAGAAACATGCAGCCACATATACAAACACATACACATGCACACACACTCATATAAACACACACATATGTGTAGACACATGCAGCCACATATACAAACACATACACATACAGACACATGCACACATACACATATAAAGACATACATACACATGTGTAGATACATACACACACATACAAACACATACACATGCAGACACATGCACACACATACACACACATACACACACACACACACATACAAACACATACACATACAGACACACATACACACACACATACACATATAAAGACATACATACACATGTGTAGATACATACACACATACAAACACATACACATACAGACACATGCACACACACACACACACATACACATATAAAGACATACATACACATGTGTAGATACATACACACACACATACAAACACATACACATACAGACACCTGCACACACATACACACACACACACACACACACACACACACACACAGATACATACACATATAAACACACACACACATACATATAAACACACACATACATACACACATGTGTAGACACATGCAGCCACATATACAAACACATACACCCACTCGTACATACACAAGTACATACACATGCACACACAAACACACACACACACACACATGTATAGCCACACAACCCAGGGCTTTTTTGTGGGAGTAGTCACCAGTAACACCACCTCTGCCATCTCATAACAGGTAATATTTGTAATCATTATGTTTTGCTTTTCATAAAGTTTACAAAAAATACATCATATATAAAAAATATCTATGTAGAAATAAATAGAACAATGTCTTCTATGTGAAGAACATTGAAATGTAAACTACTTTTGGGTTAACGCTGTATTTAACTCCTGTCGGGCTAGCGCACAAACGATAAGTTAAGATTATTAAAGGGACACTGAACCCATTTTTTTTTCTTTTGTAATTCAGAAAGAGCATGCAATTTTAAGCAACTTTCTAATTTACTCCTATTATCAATTTTTATTCGTTCTCTTGCTATCATTATTTGAAAAAAGAAGGCATCTAAGCTTTTTTTTGGTTTCAGTACTCTGGACAGCACTTTTTTATTGGTGGATGAATTTATCCACCAATCAGCAAGGACAACCCAGGTTGTTCACCAAAAATGGGCCGGCATCTAAACTTACATTCTTGCATTTCAAATAAAGATACCAAGAGAATGAAGAAAATTTGATAATAGAAGTAAATTAGAAAGTTGCTTAAAATGTCATGCTCAATCTGAATCACGAAAGAAGAATTTTGGGTACAGTGTCCCTTTAAAGTCTTTGGGAAGAAGAAGTTAGCACGTTTGCGATACCTGAAGAAGTTAGCGTGGTTGCAATACCTGAAGAAGTTAGTGAATGTCGGCTATCGCTTATGTGCAAACAATTTACTTTCAACTTGTAGTACGCACCACTTGTAATCTGGCCCTTTGTTAGCAAACCTTGCATTGCTTTGCAAATAGTTATCTTATCTCCTCTGCTTTAGCCAATTAGGGGCAGATACGTGACATGATTAGTCTTGTGTAATCTGCACTGTAACTTTCCAGTTCTCAGAAATTGAAAACCCAAATATTTTATAATTAAATTATATATATATAAAAGTATACAAAATAAATAATTCAAACGTAATGAATATTATTTTTTACTAAACATGATTAAACATTTTATATTATAGCCTCGTCGTGTGTTTCATTCCCACGCCAGTAAGCAACACTACTTGCTGTTTCTAATGTTGCACCTTCAACTTCTGAAATATAATTTAAAAAATTATTGTAACTTGCTTAGACATAAGTTCTATAATGCTTCCTGTTATATAATGATTGTAACTTGCTTAGACATAAGTTCTATAACGCTTCCTGTTATATAATGATTGTAACTTGCTTAGACATAAGTTCTATAACGCTTCCTGTTATATAATGATTGTAACTTGCTTAAACATAAGTTCAATAACGCTTCCTGTTATATAATGATTGTAACTTGCTTAGACATAATTTTCTATAGTGCTTTCTGTTATATAATGATTGTAACTTGCTTAGACATAATTTTCTATAATGCTTTCTGTTATATAATGATTGCAACTTGCTTAGACATAAGTTCTATAATGCTTCCTGTTATATAATGCGGTTCCTTGCTTATACATAAGTTCTATAACACTTACTGTTAAATAATGATTGTAACTTGCTTAGACATAAGTTCTTTAGCGCTTCCTGTTATATAATGATTATAACTTACTTAGAAATAAGTTTTATAGCGCTTCCTGTTATATAATGATTGTAACTTGGTTATACATAAGTTCTATAACGCTTCCTGTTATATAATGATTGTAACTTTCTTAGACATAAGTTCTATAATGCTTCCTGTTATATAATGTGGTTACTTGCTTAGACATAAGTTCTATAACGCTTCCTGTTATATAATGATTGTAACTTGCTTAAATATAAGTTCCATAATGCTTCCTGTTAAATATTGACTGTAACTTGCTTAGACATAAGTTCTATAACGCTTCCTGTTATATAATGATTGTAACTTTCTTAGACATAAGTTCTATAACGCTTCCTGTTTGTTATGTTCTCTGTGTATTCAGGATTAGAACATTCAGTTGTGTGCTGTTACCTTGTGTCTGATGTCTCTTGCACATATCATGAAGACTCTGCAGCAGGAACTTTAGATAACTTTTATTCAGCTACAGCCACATGACTTATTCACTAACAGGTTCCATCAGTAAAACTAACATGGCTTCTCATGATGTCACAGAGACCCAGACACACCCAGAGGGTGTGGTGAGCTGAGCTTAAAGCTGCAGCACTTCTAACATATAATTATGAGACAAGGTTAGTGCAAAGATACAGTAAAAGCTGCAGTAATCTTAACATCCCCTTTTTTCTCAAAAAAATAATAATAAATAAATATAAAAAATAAATAAAAAATAAAGAACAGACAGTGGATAATATTGCAACATACAACAAGTAACTAAACCATACACTTGTACTTAGAACAGTTTATCTCTATAGTCTATGTGTACAAGACCTAGGTCGCAGCCTAGATTTTAGTCACAGTTATGTTTCTGCGATAAGTCCGCCTTCGGATTAGGTCATTCCTTGCTGAATAATCTCTTACTGAATCCTCACCTTGCCATCTAGAAGGTGGCCTTCTGTTTCTAGAGGGCCGTAGAGTATTTTGTTCAGGAGAAATAGTCTGTGGAGGAGTACCCAACGGTTGTTGATCACCTGTGATATTTTGTTGTTGGACATTCTGAGGTTGATCTGTTTCAGTTGTGTTCATTGCATTTTCATCCTCAGAAGACTCAGGTGGGCACCACACTCCATGCCAGATATCCTCACCATCTAAATCATTGGATATTTGTGTAGCTGGTTGAGATCTATGTCTCATTTGTTCTACATGGCGGGAAACTGTACCACCAGCTTGTAGTTAACCTTTAAACATTCTGTTGCCCATGCCTTGTATTATGACAGCTGGAATTCATTTATTTGGGCCATGGTAGTTTCTAACCCATACTCTGTCACGAAGAACAAATTCTGAAATGCTAGAAGTGTTCAACTCTTGTTTGGAATGTTCTGGTCTAACTTTATCCAGTGGAGTTCTCAGGCGTCTTCCAAACATTAACATTGCAGGTGATAGCCCAGTAGTGGTATGGGGAGTGTTTCGATAGTTAAACAAAAAGTTAGAAAGGGAGTTTGGATTAAATTTTGATTTGTGAGAGACAGCTAAGTGGCGTTTTAAAGTTTGTACAAATCTTTCAGCCTGTCCATTAGAGGCTGGAAAATATGGAGCTGTCTTACAGTGTTTGATGTTATTTGTATCTAGAAATGTTTCAAATTCATGTGATATGAACTGTGGACCATTGTCTGAGACTTAAGTTTGTGGCAGTCCAAATCTTGCAAACATACTGGAAAGAACGACAATGGTTTGTTGTGTTGTAGTATTTGACATTTGAACTACTTCTGGCCACTTGGAATGAGCATCCACAGCCACCAAATACATTCGTCCATCCACAGGCCCTGCAAAATCAACATGGATTCTTGTCCAAGGTTCATTTGGCCATGGCCAAGTTTTTGAGGTGTCCCTGCTGGGATTCCGCTGTGTCTGTGCACATGCATTGCAAGCAGCTAAATAAGAAGCAATATCTGTATCCAATTTAGGCCACCAAAAATATTCTCATGCTCTTTGCTTCATTTTTACTATACCCTGATGTGAGCTGTGTAGTAACTTTAATGCTAATGTTTGCAGTAAGTTCGGAATTATCACTCGTGACCCCCATAACAGACAGCCTGAGTCATGCACAATTTCCTTCTTCCTTGTAAAATATGGCTGAAGGTCAGAGCGAACTACTTTAGGCCACCCATGTTGAACAAAATACTTAATTTCCTGTAAGGTAGAATCAGAGCATGTATAAGTAGCAATCACTTTGGAATTTAGATTTACAGGCTGTGGAGGGGTTTCTATGATTTTAGAAGATGTTGTCATGTGATGTACCATTGGTAATCTAGAAAACATATCCACATTCGTATGATCACTGTGGCATCGATATTTAATGGAGTAGTTGTAAGCCGCCAGCTGAAGTGCATAGCGCTGAAGTCGTGCATCTGTTGTGTTGGAGATACCCTTCTGAGGGTGCAGAATGGACAAAAGTGGTTTATGATCCGTGATCAGAATAAAAGGTCTGCCATATATATATAAATGTGGAATTTCTTCACAGCCCAAATTATTGCTAAAGCTTCCCGATCAATCTGGGCATAATTTCTCTCAGATGGAGTTAGAGATCTGGATGCAAAAGACACAGGACGTTCAGACCCATCGGGCATAATGTGTGAAAGTACTGCGCCTAAACCATATGGTGAAGCATCGCAGGCTAGTACCAAAGGCTTCTTAAGGTCATAGTGGACAAGGAGTCTTGATTCCAGAAGAAGTTGCTTAGAGCGTTCAAATGCTTGTGTACATAAGTCAGTCCAGGCCCACTGGTTTTTACTATCTAAAAGGCGGTGTAGTGGATATAGTAAATGAGCTAAATTAGGTAAAAATCTGGTATAGTAATTGAGCAACCCCAAATAAGAACGTAGCTGAGATACATTAACCGGGGTGGGAGCATGAACCAGCGCTTTCACTTTTTCAGCAGTTGTGTGGAGACCATTCTTGTCCACTACATGTGCACAATATTCTAAACTCTTGCAGAAGAACTCACACTTTTCCATGTTAACTTTCAGTCCGAATTCCTGTAGGCGCTGTAAAACAGCTTCAACATTGGCTTTATGAGTGGCATCATTTTCACCAGTGATAAGCATGTCATCTAACATACAGTGGGTATGCGGAATACCTGCCAAGATCTCATCCATTATCCGTTGCCACACTGCAGGTGCTGGGGCAATGCCAAACACCATCCGCATATACTGAAAAAGTCCTTTGTGAGTGTTGATAGTTAACAGGTGTCTGGAGTCTGGATGCACCTCTAATTGTAAGTATGTTGATGCAAGTCAATTTTTGTAAATTTTTCACCCCCTGCCAGAGAACTAAACAATTCTTCAATCCGTGGTAAAGGATACTGATCCACAAGTAATTGAGGGTTAAGGCCCACAGATGCGAATGTCCCCATATTTTTTTTCTGACAGGAACTATTGGGGAAGCCCATTCACTGCTAGAAACTGGAACAATAATCCCCTGATTTCGTAGTCTTTCTAGTTCTGCTTCAATTTTAGGTTTAAGTGCAAATGGTACAACTCTTGGTTTACAAAATTTTGGAATAGCATTTTCTTTTAGGTGAAGCTGAATCTGCTTGTCTTTCACTAAACCTAGGTTCCCATCAAATACAGTCTTATATTTGTGCTATAAAATGTAGAGGAGTAGATTTTTAGTTACCCCATTAAATGTCACTGTAAGTGATACACACCCAATAGGCTTTATTATTTCATTTGAATATGTTTGCATGGTGACAGCTGTTGGAACAATTGGTTGCCTTAGTCCCAGGCGGTTCCAATCAGCAGCTGTGATAACAGAGACTGCTGCTCCTGTATCAACTTCCATAATGAGAGGTTTACCATCTATATTCACCTTTGCTTGCAGTTCTGGAATATTATTTTCAAGGCTGTAGATCTGTAATGTGTATAATGGTTTGTCTTCTTCTGAATCAGTGTGTGGTGTATCTACTTGCCCATGAAAAGCTGCACGTGACTTGCTGCCTTTCTTACTTTTATCTCTGTCTAAGGAACTTCTGCACACTCTCTTTGTATGACCAATCTTCCCACACCCATAGCAGGTGCTGTACTTAAACCTGCAGGCATTTGCTGTGTGATTTGTGTCACCACATCTGTAACAAGCTGTCTGTGACCCTTGTCTAGCTGGATACTGTTTATTTAGGTGCACACTTGTATGAAAAACATCTACTTCCTTATTACAAACTGCCTGTGCTGGGGCCTGGAGCATTTGTGCATCTTTAGCAGCAAGTTCCATGACTGTAGCTATCTCTATAGCACGCTTTAGTGTTAACTCATCCTCTGCTAATAGTCTCTTTTGTACTGTACAGTCCATGAGTCCAATAACAAACATATCACGTAAAGCAGTGTTTAAATAATCACCAAATCTGCAGCTACTTGCTAGTTTCTTTAAACTGATCACATAACTTTTAATGTCCTCATGCTGCAATTGCTTGCGTGTGTAAAACTTAAAGCGTTCTGATATCTCTAGAGGCTTAGGTAGGTAGTGGTCAGATAACAGGCAGATCAGGTCAGACAGAGGTTTAGCATTAGGTTTATCTGGTGAGAGAATGTCCCTTAATGTAGTGTAAGCTGCTGAGCCTATAGTTGTCAGAAACACAGCCACTTGCTTATCAGCTCCTATGTTATTTGCTGTACAATATAGCTCAAACTGTTCAACCCATGTGTCCCATCTGTCTGTGTCTGGTGCAAACACAGGTAAGGTGCCAATAAGTGCCATTATATGTGTGTTATCTGTCTGTGTCTGGTGCAAACACAGGTAAGGTGCCAATAAGTGCCATTATATGTGTCCCATTTGTCTGTGTCTGGTGCAAACACAGGTAAGGTGCCAATAAGTGCCATAATATGTGTGTTATCTGTCTGTGTCTGCTGCAAACACAGGTAAGGTGCCAATAAGTGCCATTATATGTGTGTTATCTGTCTGTGTCTGGTGCAAACACAGGTAAGGTGCCAATAAGTGCCATTATATGTGTGTTATCTGTCTGTGTCTGGTGCAAACACAGGTAAGGTGCCAATAAGTGCCATTATATGTGTGTTACCTGTCTGTGTCTGGTGCAAACACAGGTAAGGTGCCAATAAGTGCCATTATATGTGTGTTATCTGTCTGTGTCTGCTGCAAACACAGGTAAGGTGCCAATAAGTGCCATTATATGTGTGTTATCTGTCTGTGTCTGCTGCAAACACAGGTAAGGTGCCAATAAGTGCCATTATATGTGTGTTATCTGTCTGTGTCTGCTGCAAACACAGGTAAGGTGCCAATAAGTGCCATTATATGTGTGTTATCTGTCTGTGTCTGGTGCAAACACAGGTAAGGTGCCAATAAGTGCCATTATATGTGTGTTATCTGTCTGTGTCTGCTGCAAACACAGGTAAGGTGCCAATAAGTGCCATTATATGTGTGTTATCTGTCTGTGTCTGCTGCAAACACAGGTAAGGTGCCAATAAGTGCCATTATATGTGTGTTATCTGTCTGTGCCTGCTGCAAACACAGTTAAGGTGCCAATAAGTGCCATTATATGTGTGTTATCGGTCTATATCTGGTGCAAACACAGGTAAGGTGCCAATAAGTGCCATTATATGTGTGTTATCGGTCTGTATCTGGTGCAAACACAGTTAAGGTGCCAATAAGTGCCATTATATGTGTGTTATCGGTCTGTATCTGGTGCAAACACAGGTAAGGTGCCAATAAGTGCCATTATAGGGTCAGACCACAGATCCTCATCGCCAGCTGTTATATTCTCTGTGTAGTCAGGATTAGAACATTCAGTTGTGTGCTGTTACCTTGTGTCTGATGTCTCTTGCACATATCATGAAGACTCTGCAGCAGGAACTTTAGATAACGTTTATTCAGCTACAACCACATGGCTTATTCACTAACAGGTTCCTCAGTAAAAACTAACATGGCTTCTGATGATGTCACAGAGACCCAAACACACCCAGAGGGTGTGGTGAGCTGAGCTTAAAGCTGCAGCACTTCTAATTATGAGACAAGGTTAGTGCAAAGATACAGTAAAAGCTGCAGTAATCTTAACACTGTTATATAATGATTGTAACTTGCTTAGTCATAAGTTCTATAACGCTTCCTGTTATATAATGATTGTAACTTGCTTAGACATAATTTCTTTAACGCTTCCTGTTATATAATGATTGTAACTTGTTTAGACATAAGTTCTATAACGCTTCCTGTTATATAATGATTGTAACTTGCTTAGACATAAGTTCTATAACGCCTCCTGTTATATAATGATTGTAACTTGCTTAGACATAAGTTCTATAACGCTTCCTGTTATATAATGATTGTAACTTGCTTAGACATAAGTTCTATAACGCCTCCTGTTATATAATGATTGTAACTTGCTTAGACATAAGTTCTATAGTGCTTCCTGTTATATAATGATTGTAACTTGCTTAGACATAAGTTCTATAACGCCTCCTGTTATATAATGATTGTAACTTGCTTAGACATAAGTTCTATAGTGCTTCCTATTATATAATGATTGAAACTTGTTTAGACATAAGTTTTATAGCGCTTCCCGTTATATAATGATTGTAACTTGCTTAGACATAAGTTCTATAACGCCTCCTGTTATATAATGATTGTAACTTGCTTAGACATAAGTTCTATAGCGCTTCCTGTTATATAATGATTGTAACTTGTTTAGACATAAGTTTTATAACGCTTCCTGTTATATAATGATTGTAACTTGTTTAGACATAAGTTTTATAACGCTTTTTTTTACCGCTGCACGTAAACATTATGCACTGTTTTTTTATCAGGATCATCAGACAATACTCAGAGCCTGGGCTGTTAAAGACTTTGCACCAAACTGCCCTCTGTATGTTCAGATCTTGAAGCCTGAGAATAAATTCCACGTTAAGTTTGCAGGTAACATGATCTTCTTCTTTATTTGAGTAGGTTCTAAAGCAGTGATGGCAAACTTTGGCACTCCAGATGTTTCAGAACTACATTTCCCATGATGCTCCACTAGATTTCAGAGTGTCTGAGCATCATGGGAAATGTAGTTCTGAAACATCTGGAGTTCTAAGGTTCATCATCACTGTTCTATAGTTTCTAATGAACTGCATCAAGATGAAAAAGAGTTAAAAAAAAATATTTCACTACATTCCTGCAGTATCGTTATATTAATTAAAGAAATGTGAAACCTTTTTATTTTTCCTTATGTGATTCAGACAGAACACACAATTTTACTATTGTTTATATTGTACTTGTATTAAAATATTAACATTCGCTCTTATGGTACTCTGTTGAAGAGCATACCTATGTAGGTAGCGTGTACTTCTCTGGAGCAGTATTTGGCAGGAAACAATTCTTGCAAAAATGCTGCCATATAGTGTTGCAGACACGTGTACATGCCTGAGCTTAACTACCTGTGTTTCAACAAAGGATGCTAAGAGAATAGCATACATTAGATAATACAAGTAAATTGGATTTTTTAACAGTTTCTAAATCATTAAATATAAATTAAGTATTAAATTATATTGTACCAGAATGTATTTGTGTTTATCTGATTTCGAATACAGTAGTATATTTTGAGCTTTGTCTTTATTTTCAGGACAACGATTACATCCCTTTGAGATGGGGAGAACCAATGACAACATTATATAAAATATAAACTGGGCTGTTCAGAGAAACTTTCTTGTGAGATTTACGTTGGTGGCTATTGCTTCAGTTTTAACATTAATATAGCATTCACCTCCTAATATGACATAAAGTAAGCTTCTGTAAATAAGCACATGCCCCAGAGGAGCGGCCTTTATGCGGTGCTGACTAGCATGATATTCTGTTTCCTGTCTTTTTTTGGACCATTCACAATATAGCGGTAGGTAAATATTGTGACTCAGTGGAGGGAATAAAAGCCAATGACCTGTTAGCAATGAATGTGTGAGAGTTTATGATCTCTAATGGTCCAGTGACACACTGAGAGGTCTATAATTGGTGAGGATCTACACTAGGTGGCCAAAAGTATATGGACACCTTACCGCAGACCTATGTGATTAATAGTAAAGGGTAGTGAGTACAGCGCCAAAAAAGTCCAAGGGATAAATATACACACTACAAAGAAGTAACTAAATAAGTTAAAAACACGATTTAATACATTAAAAACAATGGGTATACTAATTCATACCTAAAAGCTGATAACAATGAATAATTATCTTTTAGATAATTATTCATTTTATCAGCTTTTAGGTATGAATTTGTATACCCATTGTTTTTAATGTATTAAATCATGTTTTTAACTTATTTACACCTAGATTTAGAGTTTTGCGGCACCGCACATTTTAAATAACGCTGGTATTTAGAGTTCTCTGAAGGGCTGCGTTAGGCTCCAAAAAGGGAGCGTAGAGCATAATTTACCGCCACTTCAACTCTCAATACCAGTGTTGCTTACGGTAGCGGCCAGCTTGAAAAACGTGCTTGTGCACGATTTCCCCATAGGAAACAATGGGGCAGTTTGAGCTGAAAAAAAACCTAACACCTGCAAAAAAGTAGCGTTCAGCTCCTAACGCAGCCCCATTGTTTCCTATGGGGAAACACTTCCTAAGTCTGCACCTAACACTCTAACATGTACCCCAAGTCTAAACACCCCTAATTTACACTTATTAACCCCTAATCTGCCACCCCCTGCTATCGCTGACCCCTGCATTATATTATTAACCCCTAATCTGCCGCTTCGGACACCGCCGCAACCTACGTTATCCCTATGAACCCCTAATCTGCTGCCCCTAACACCGCCGACCCCTATATTATATTTATTAACCCCTAATCTGCCGACCGGACCTCGCCTCTAGTCTAATAAATGTATTAACCCCTAAAGCTACGTCTAACCCTAACACCCCCCTAAGTTAAATATAATTTAAATCTAACGAAATAAATTATTTCTTATTATATATTATAGAATAGGGTAGGGCATTTTTTTATTTTGGGGGGCTTTGTTATTTTTTTAGGGGGCTTAGAGTAGGTGTAATTAGTTTAAAATTCTTGTAATCTTTTTTTATTTTTTGTAATTTAGTGTTTTTTTTTTTTTTGTAATTTAGTTTAGTTGATTTAATTGTAGGTAATTGTAGTTAGTTTAGTTAATTAATTTATTGATAGTGTAGTGTTAGGTTTAATTTTAATTTAGGTTAGGATTTATTTTACAGGTAATTTTGTAATTATTTTAACTAGGTAGCTATTAAATAGTAAATAACTATTTAATAGCTATTGTACCTGGTTAAAATAAATACAAAGTTGCCTGTAAAATAAATATAAATCCTAAAATAGCTACAATATAATTATTCGTTATATTGTAGCTATATTATGGTTTATTTTACAGGTAAGTATTTAGCTTTAAATAGGATTAATTTATTTAATAAGAAATAATTTATTTCGTTAGATTTAAATTATATTTAACTTAGGGGGGTGTTAGGGTTAGGGTTAGACTTAGCTTTAGGGGTTAATACATTTATTAGAGTAGCAGCGAGGTCCGGTCGGCAGATTAGGGGTTAATATGTGTAGGTAGGTGTCGGCGACGTTGGGGGGGGGCATATTAGGGGTTAATAAATATTATGTAGGTTTCGGCGATGTTAGGGGCAGCAGATTAGGGGTAGATAGGGATAATGTATGTGGCGGAGGTGTGTGGTCGGCAGATTAGGGGTTAAAAAAAATTATTAGAGTGACGGCGATGTGGGGGGACCTCGGTTTAGGGGTACATAGGTAGTTTATAGGTGTTAGTGTACTTTAGAGCACAGTAGTTAAGAGCTTTATAAACCGGCGTTAGCCCATAAAGCTCTTAACTCCTGACTTTTTTCTGCGGCTGGAGTTTTGTCCTTAGAGTTCTAACGCTCACTTCAGCCAAGACCGGCATTAGGCATCCCATTGAAAAGATAGGATAAGCAATTGGCGTAAGGGGATCTGCGGTAGGGAAAAGTTGCGGCTGGAAAGTGAGCGTTAGACCCTTTCCTGACTGACTCTAAATACCAGCGGGCGGCCAAAACCAGCGTTAGGACCCCTTAACGCTGGTTTTGACGGCTAACGCAGAACTCTAAATCTAGGCGATAGTTACATCTTTGTAGTGTGTATATTTATCCCTTGGCCTTTTTTTGCGCTGTACTCACTTCCCTTTACTGTTAATCTCTCCTTTGGGGGTTGGTTAGACCCTCCATTTTGTGTATAGCTTAGGGATTGTCTTAGCGCTAGGTTACTACATCTCACCTTTAAAAGATTTGTTTCTCAGACCTATGTGAGTTTGTTGAAAATCCTGTTAAAAAACTGTGGTCATTAATATCAAGTTGACCCCTCCTTTGTGGGTCTGGATCACAATTAGTGTTACTATTCATCCCAAAGGTGTTCGATGGGGTTGAGTTCCACCTCACCAAACACTTCAAATCCTATTCTCATGGACCTTGCTTTGTACGCAGGAGCACAGAAATGTTGGAACGGGAAAGGACCTTGACCAAACAGCTGCCACAAAGTTGGAAGCACCCAATGTCTAAAATCTCTTTTCCTCACTGGATTATCTAAAAAGGGTGTAGAAATAGGGTGAATGATATATAAGGGCTGATGATCTATGAGGGGTGCAGAAATAGGGTGAATGATATATAAGGGCTGATGATCTATGAGGGGTGCAGAAATAAGGTGAATGATCAGTAGAGGGTGATGATCTATGAGGGGTGCAGAAATAAGGTGAATGATCAGTAGAGGGTGATGATCTATGAGGGGTGCAGAAATAAGGGGAATGATCAGTAGAGGGTGATGATCTATAAAAGGTACAGATATAGGGGCCGATTAT
>NC_069508.1:18781885-18816885 GCF_027579735.1 Bombina bombina
AGCTTGCATTCTATTGGATGTTCCGTTCAATCAGGTTGGATGTTCCGCGTCGGCGGAATGAAGATGGATCCGGAAGAAAGAAGATTGAAGATGCCGCTTGATAGAAGACTTCAGCCGGATGATGGACCTCTTCAGCCCCCGCTTGGATAAAGACTTCAGCCGGATGATGGACCTCTTCAGCCCCCGCTTGGATAAAGACTTCAGCCGGATGATGGACCTCTTCAGCCCCAGATAGGAGGAAGACTTTGGACCCTCTTCTGTACGGATCGGTGATACCCGGCGTGGTGAAGACAAGGTAGGAAGATCTTCAGGGGCTTAGTGTTAGGTTTATTTAAGGGGAGTTTGAGTTAGATAAGGGGTATGTGGGTGGTGGGTTGTAATGTTGGGGGGGTATTGTATTTTTTTTTTATAGGCAAAAGAGCAGAATTCTTTGGGGCATGCCCCGCAAAAGGCCCTTTTAAGGGCTGGTAAGGTAAAAGAGCTTTTCAATTTTTATTTTAGAATAGGGTAGGGCATTTTTTTTATTTTGGGGGCTTTGTTATTTTATTAGGGGGCTTAGAGTAGGTGTAATTAGCTTAAAATTGTTGTAATATTTTTTTATAATGTTTGTAAATTATTTTTTTATTTTTTGTAACTTAGTTCTTTTTTTATTTTTTGTACTTTAGTTAATGTATTTATTTGTATTTATTTGTAGGTATTTGTATTTAATTTATTTATTGATAGTGTAGTGTTAGGTTTAATTGTAGATAATTGTAGGTAGTTTATTTAATTAATTTATTGATAGTGTAGTGTTAGGTTTAATTGTAACTTAGGTTAGGATTTATTTTACAGGTACTTTTGTAATTATTTTAACTAGGTAGCTATTAAATAGTTATTAACTATTTAATAGCTATTGTACCTGGTTAAAATAAATACAAAGTTGCCTGTAAAATAAATATTAATCCTAAAATAGCTACAATATAATTATTATTTATATTGTAGCTATATTAAGGTTTATTTTACAGGTAAGTATTTATCTTTAAATAGGATTAATTTATTTAATAAGAGTTATTTTATTTCGTTAGATAAAAATTATATTTAACTTAGGGGGGTGTTAGGGTTAGGGTTAGACTTAGCTTTAGGGGTTAATACATTTATTAGAGTAGCGGTGAGGTCAGGTCGGCAGATTAGGGGTTAATAATTGTAGGTAGGTAGCGGCAACGTTGGGGGGGGCAGATTAGGGGGTAATAGGGATAATGTAGGTTGCGGCGGTGTGCGGTCGGCAGATTAGGGGTTAAAAAAAAATATTAGAGTGGCGGCGATGTGGGGGGGCCTCGGTTTAGGGGTACATAGGTAGTTTATGGGTGTTAGTGTACTTTAGAGCACAGTAGTTAAGAGCTTTATGAACCGGCGATAGCCCAGAAAGCTCTTAACTCCTGACTTTTCTCTGCGGCTGGAGTCTTGTCGTTAGATTTCTAACGCTCACTTCAGCCAAGACTCTAAATACCGGCGTTAGGAAGATCCCATTGAAAAGATAGGATACGCAATTGGCGTAGGGGGATCTGCGGTATGGAAAAGTCGCGGCTGGAAAGTGAGCGTTAGACCCTTTCCTGACTGACTCTAAATACCAGCGGGCGGTAAAAACCAGCGTTAGGACCCCCTAACGCTGGTTTTGACGGCTAATGCAGAACTCTAAATGAATTTATTATTGCATTGGGTGGTAGGTTTCTCTGAACAGAAAAGTCTTCAGGGAGCATTTAAAGGAAGAAAGATTAGGGCAAAGCCTGACAGCACGAGGGAGAGTGTTCCAGAGGGTAGGCGCTGCACGAGGGAGAGTGTTCCAGAGGGTAGGTGCTGCACGACAGAAGTCCTGCAGTCTAGCATGAGAGGAGGTGATAGTCGCGGATGTAAGGAACAGGTCATTGTTGGATCTTAGTGGGCGGGCTGGAGTATACTTGTGTATTAGAGAGGATAGGTAGAGGGGAGAGCTTTGTATGTAAGGGTGTGAATTTTGAATTTAATTATGCTTTGAATGGGGAGCCAATGAAGGGACTCACAGAGAGGTGCAGCAGATACAGACAACGGGAAAGGTGGATTAGCCTTGTAGAGGCATTTAGGATGGATTGAAGGGGGAGAAGCGGAAAAGAGGAAGGATAGATTTGATTCAAGTGTAACTCTGAGGCAGCGGACTTGGGGCGATGGGGAAATGGTGATGCCGTCAGCAGGGATAGAGAAGTCAGAAGTTGGCGTAGACCTTGAGGGGGGTATAAGAAGGAGCTCAGTCTTGAACATGTTAATTTTTAGGTGGTGAGAGGCCACCCAGGAAGAAATACCAGATAAGCAGTCACTGACGTGAGAAAGGACAGAGGGAGAGAGAGCAGGGGTGGAGAGGTAGATCTGGGTGTCATCAGCATAGAGGTGATATTTGTTGATAAGTTTACCCAGCGAAGAAGTTTAAATGGAGAAGAGTAGAGGACCCAGAACAGATTCTTGAGGTACTCCAACAAACAGAGGCATTGGAGAGGAGGAGTCGCCGGCAAATGACACAGAAAAAGACCTGTGAGAAAGATAGGAGTGAATCCAGG
Organism: Bombina bombina; assembly: GCF_027579735.1. Classification (NCBI taxonomy): domain Eukaryota; kingdom Metazoa; phylum Chordata; class Amphibia; order Anura; family Bombinatoridae; genus Bombina; species Bombina bombina. Next base: position 18,784,450 of record NC_069508.1, read on the forward strand.
AAAGAGCAGTGTCACAGAAGCCAAAAGAGCTAAGGGTCTGTAGGAGGAGGGGGTGGTCAACTGTGTCAAAGGCAGCTGAGAGGTCAAGTAAAATGAGTATAGAGTAGTGGCCAATATTTTTAGCAGAGAGAAGATTGTTAGTAACCTTGGTAAGGGCAGTCTCAGTTGAGTGTTTGGGGCGGAATCCAGATTGCAGGGGGTCAAGCATGGAGTTGGTTGACAGGAAGTGGCTTAGGCGATTGTAAACTAGTTTTTCAAGGAGTTTTGATGTTAGTGGAGCAGTGATATGGGGTGGTAGCTTTCAGGAGAATTAGGCTTGAGGAAATGTTTTTTGAGTATGGAAGTGACTTTTGCGTGTTTGAAAGAAGAATGAGCCAGTAGAGAGAGATAGGTTGAAGATGTGAGTAAGAGCAGGAGTGAGGGTGGAAGACAGGGAGGGTATTATATGGTAGATTGGAAGGGATAGGGTCCGGCAGGCAGGTAGTGAGGCGTGAGGAAGATAGTAAGGAAGAAACGTACTTCTCAGTGGCTGGATGGAAGATGCAGAGGGTGGCAGAGGGAGTAACTGGTCCTGTTGTTGGAATATTGCAGGTTGGTGTTGGGATGTTGCTTCAGTAGTACGTATTTTGTTTAAAAAGTAGTCTGCTAGGTCTTGAGCACTAAAGACAGATGGGGTGGAGCAGGTGGGTAGAGAAGAGAGTTAAAGGTGGAGAAGAGTTGTATAGGGTTTGAGGAAAGAGTAGATATGAGAGAAGAGAAGTTTGCTTGGCTAAGTGAAGGGCAGAAGTGTATGAACAAAGAATACACACATACATACACATACATAAATACACACAAACACATACATACATGCACACATACACACTAATACACACATACATACATAAATACACACACACATAGACATACATGCACATAAACACATACACACTCATACACACATACATACATACATGCACATACATAAATACACACACACACATACAAACACATGCGTACATACATGCACACATACACACACACACACTCATACCCACATGCATACATGCACATACATAAATACACATACATACATAATGCACACACTCATACACACATACATACATGCACATACATAAATACACACACACATACATAATACACACACACACACACACTCATACATACATGCACATACATAAATACATACAACCATACAAACACATACATACATGCACACACACACTCATACACACATACATACATACATACATGCACATACACACATACATAATGCACACACACACTCATAAATACACACACACATACAAACACATACATACATGCACACACACACACTCATACACACATACATACATGCACATACACACATACATACATGTGCACACGCACAAACACACATACATACATGCGCAAACATACACACACTCATACACACACACAGACACATATAAACACATACATACATGCACATACATAAACACACACTCATAAACACATACATAAATACACACACACACACACACACAGAGTTCTTTTCCACAAGGAAATATTAAGAATCCAGCACTCATATATAGCACTCATATATCTGCTGTCGCTGTGTCATGCAATGTTTAGAGATCAGTATTTTCTGTAAATTGCTGCAAACAGTAATTATCTGCAGCCAAATGTGTCCTGTAAAGAGCAGGAAGAAACGGTTGAAAGAGCAGATTACTGCGGAGCCAGGTATCCTCTGTATGCAAATACAGCCATTAACACCTGCACAAGGCTTTAAGGGGCTCAACCATTAATCTATATATGGGAATGTTCTAAAATCTGTATCGGGCTTAGGTTTCAGTGCAGTGAAAATATTCAGTTCTTTATTGAATATTATATAGAATATGTTTTCAACATTGCAAGGAGTATTTTTTATTTTATATTATTCCCTCATTTTTCATCTTATTAACCATCGGTGTAAATATATGTTAGAAAATGTGTGTATCAGTTTGTTCTTTGTCCAGGGCTTGTTCAGTAAAACCAACCCTATGTTATGATCAAATTCATTGTGATACTAAGAATCCTGCATGTGTCACTGACAGAACAGTCTGCAATTTATTTTGAAATCCTTTGTTAAAGAGTAATTATCCTAGGTGTGCTCAGGACTATGCATTTGTAGTTTGGCAGCAAAGTTTGCAACAATGTCCATAGCAATGTTATACATAATTGCAAACCCTGTAGCCATAGAATGCTAAAGACGTGCACGCTCCTGAGCTCCTATCAGCATATCTAGTTTTACTCTTCAAACAAACGATACCAAGAGAGCAAAGCACATTTTATAATGGAAAAGTGTTTAAAATTGCATGGTCTGTCTGAATCAGGCACATTTAAGGCCCAATTTATCAAGCTCCGTATAGTGCTTGATAGGGTTGCACCGATTCCGATACTAGTATCGTATCGGTACCGATGCCAAGTATTTGCATGAGTACTTGTACTCGTGCAAATGTACCGATACTTAAACCGATACCTCCACTTCCTACCCATATGCTATCTTGTGGCGTTTTTTCAAACTGCACGTTCCCATTTCATTTTAAGCTGAAGTGGTGACTAGCCTAAAAATTGTTTACTACTGTTCTGCCAATATAAATTGCTGTTATTTGTATTATTGTAGGAGAGATCACTGTACCCCGTTCAGACAAACCCCTGAAGTACTGATCAGTTAATAAACTGAGATTTCCAGCTCTGGCTAAAATGGTCCAAAAATATCTTTCTGCCCCATGCAGTAGTGTGGAAAGTGAATGACTGTTCAACTTAGAGTCAAACGTCCTTACTGATAGCAAAAACAGACTTATAGCTGAACATGCAGAGAGGCTTCTGTTCTGTTCCTTAAAAAGAACTTGCCACTAACTTTTGAAAAATTATTCTAATTGCTAAATTGCCTTTTTACTGCTAGTTCTCATCTTGCACAATGATGTTCAAAACATACTGTACTCTGAGGAACACCCAATCCGATCAGCCAATAGAATGCAAGCTCAATCTATTGGCCGATTGGCTGATAGAATCCTATCAGCCAATCGGAATTTGAGGGATGCCATCTTGGATGACGTCATTTAAAGGAACCTTCATTCGGCGAGTAGGTCCGGATGTCCTCTTCTGCCTGGATAGGATGAAGACTTCTGCCGCTCCGGATGTCTTCTTTTGGTCCATCGGTTGGGTGAAAACGACACAAGGTAGGGAGATCTTCAGGGGGGTAGTGTTAGGTTTATCTAAGAGGGGTTTGGGTTAGAGTAGGGGTATGTGGGTGGTGGGTTGTAATGTTGGGGGTGGTATTGTGTTTTTTTAAAAGGCAAAAGAGCTGATTTCTTGGGGGCATGCCCCGCAAAATGCCCTTTTAAGGGCTGGTAAGGTAATAGAGCTGTTAACTTTTTAAATTTAGATTAGGGTAGGGAATTTTTTTTATTTTGGGGGGCTTTGTTATTTTATTAGGGGGCTTAGAGTAGGTATAATTAGCTTAAAATTCTTGTAATCTTTTTTTATTTTTTGTAATTTAGTGTTTGTTTGTTTTTTGTAATTTAGTTTAGTTTATTTAATTGTAGGTACTTTACTTGTAGTTAATTAATTTAATTTATTTATTGATAGTGTAGTGTTAGGTTTAATTGTAACTTAGGTTAGGATTTATTTTACAGGTAATTTTGTAATTATTTTAACTAGGTAGCTATTAAATAGTAAATAACTATTTAATAGCTATTGTACCTAGTTAAAATAAATACAAAGTTGCCTGTAAAATAAATATAAATTCTAAAATAGCTACAATATAATTATTCGTTATATTGTAGCTATATTAGGGTTTATTTTACAGGTAAGTATTTAGCTTTAAATAGGATTAATTTATTTAATAAGAGTTAATTTATTTTGTTAGAATAAAATTATATTTAACTTAGGGGGGGTGTTAGGGTTAGACTTAGCTTTAGGGGTTAATACATTTATTAGAGTAGCGTCGAGGTCCGGTCGGCAGATTAAGGGTTAATACTTGAAGTTAGGTGTCGGCGATGTTAGGGAGGGCAGATTAGGGGTTAATACTATTTATTTTAGGGTTTTTGAGGTGGGAGTGAGGCGGTTTAGGGGTTAATACATTTATTAGAGTAGCGGCGAGCTCCGGTCAGCAGATTAGGGGTTAATAAGTGTAGGTAGGTAGCGGCGACGTTGGGGGGGGCAGATTAGGGGTTAATAAATATAATATAGGTGTCAGCGATGTTAGGGGCAGCAGATTAGGGGTACATAGGGATAATGTAGGTTTGCGACAGTGTATGGAGCGGCAGATTAGGGGTTAATTGTGTAATGCAGGTGTCAGCGATAGCGGGGGCGGCAGATTATTGGTTAATAAGTGTAAGCTTAGGGGTGTTTAGACTCAGGGTTCATGTTAGGGTGTTAGGTGCAGACTTAGAAAGTGTTTCCCCATAAGAAACAACGGTGCAGCGTTAGGAGCTGAACGCTGCTTTTTTGCAGGTGTTAGGTTTTTTTTCAGCCCAAACTACCCCATTGTTTCCTATCGGGGAATCATGCACGAGCACGTTTTTCCAGCTAGCCGCTACCGTAAGCAATGCTGGTATTGAGAGTTGAAGTGGTGGTAAATATGCCTGTACGCTCCCTTTTTGGAGCCTAACGCAGCCCTTCAGAAAACTCTAAATACCAGTGTTATTTAAAAGGTGCGGGGGAAAGGAGCGTTAGCTACGTGGGTCGTTACCGACAAAACTCTAAATCTAGCGTAAATTAATTCCAATGAACACTCATCCTGCAATTATAGGAATAGAGTTAGATTACATTTGATTGGTAAACTTTTTCAATGCTTTGTTCACATTTCCAACTCCATAGACTTTAATGAGAGCATTGGTAAAGCTTGCCAGTCAAATGTAATTTAGCCCATAGTGTTGTTCCCCATGATTAAACAGTGCACTGTTCTATTTTTTACTGTATTGCACTTTTGGTTGGTTGTGATTTTATATTTGTTATTTGTTGTTATTATTAATATATTTTATTTTAATATTTTTATTTATAAACATGTTCTGTGAACTTTATGACAAAACTGTTTTATTATTTTATAATGTCTTTTAAGTTACAGTCCTTCATAATTATAAAGAAATAATCTTAAATAATTAGTCTGTATTGTGCTTGGTTAACTGTCACATGACATTAAAAGAAAACAAGTATCAGTACTTGTACTCGGTCTTAAAAAAATTGTATCGGTGCAACCCTAGTGCTTGATGCCCCTTGTTTCCGGGGAGCCTTCGATGTGCGGCAGACATGATACGCTACATTGTATCATGTCCACTCGTACATTAATAAATATACCCCAAAATGTTGACTTTCCCTTTAAAACTTTAGGTCTGTAATTGTACACTGAAGGTTTGAATCTAACACAGGCATTTTCTGAATTGTCCGCTGAGCAGAAAAACATCAGCAGCTCGGTGTAAAGAATACAGACTCAGTGGTGTTTCTAGAAGGGCAGCCAGAGCTCTATATACCCCTAATCATTGTTTTACCCCAGTCATTTTTTTTACATTTCTGGGGTCATAGGGGTCAAAAGGATATTTTACAAACAAGGCGTTCTAGGAAAAAATGCCCCCCCCCCCCCAACACATATGCAAGTATCATCTTTTAGACATGATCTGTAGCTTAGTTGTAATCTTTGCTAGTGTCCCCAATATTTAAAGGGACCTTTTAGTATCTATCCAGGTAGGATTTTCAACAAAGGATACCAAGAGAATTAAGCAAATTATACAATAGAAATAAATTGTAAAGTTTTTAAACCTGAATGCTCTGTCTGAATCATGAAAGAGAAAAATGTGTGTGTTACTTTCCTTTAAGCCTTTTGAAAGCTTAAATGTGATGTCAATGAGGATACTGCAAGTGATTGAGGTATACACAAGTATGCATGCTTCGGATTGTCTCTCCAGCTATATCCCAATCCACAGAGGCACTGGAGCAGGGAAAATACTTCTATAATTTGGGTGACCATTATTATTTTTATATCTGTTACAAACATTTTTTGTAAACACTGCGGCTTTATAATGCTTAAACACTTGCACACTAAGCATACCTCAGTATGCTCTCATAGAGAGGAGGTTAGTTTCAACAAAGGTGAGCAAGAGAACAAAATCAATTGAATGAATATTCTGCACAGAATGTAAGAGTGTAGAAAGAGTATTGCAAAGTTTTATTAGCTTACCATTCAAGAAGGTTGTCTGACGAGAAACCCCTAGGCAGCTGCCTTAATAATCTAATAAAAAATGAGTAGATGCCATTTAAGTTGTCATGTCAATACATTTATTCCTTTAATTTGTGCCATAACTATAAAAGTTTTATTAGTTCAACTTTCAAGAAGGTTGTCTGACGAGACAACCATAGGCAGCTGCCTGAATAACCTAATAAAAAAACATGAGTAGATGCAATTTAAGCTGTCATGAAAATAAATGTATTCCTTTAATTTGTGCAGTAACTATAGAAGTTTTGAGTTATATGTATTAAAAACAAACAAACATCTTTTTCCAAAAGATATTTTAAATATTCTCTTTTTCAATAAAATATTTTATATGTACAGTAAAATACCTTAATGTGCTGTGCAATTTATGTGCTTATTACAGAACTGCACAATTATGGCTGTTTGTGTTACTGTTTGATTCGATAAAAATTTGCAAAACAATACGTTTTTTTTTATAAATTCCAGGGCTGTGATACACACAGTTCTGCTAATGAGAACGGAGATCACTTATAATGCTTTAAATGTGTTTAACTCATTATTTTGCTTATAATTTTCTACCTGCTGTATCCCAGCAACTGTACTAAAGCAGCACAATTTACCTTTGTGAGAAACAATATGCTGTAGAGCAGACTCATTTTTTTTTATTTTTTTTCATGGAACGCCTAACGCTTGTGCTATTAGAGATTGCTGAGGAGAATTGGATTTAGCTTATAAATTCAGCAGCCAGAAACAAGAGATGTAGGGATTTTTTTCTTGTGTGTTGTCTTAAAGTAACATGGCATTTACAGGTATTAACATAAGTAAATCTTAAGAAATTAAACATATGCTAAAATGTCAGTGCTTACAGACTGTCAGACACACCTCAATATAGCTGAGCCTGTATTAGTTCTCATAGGCAAACAGTCACAGCTCATACAGCTGTATTAGTACTCATTGGCTGACAGGCACAGCTCAAACAGCTGTATTAGTGCTCATTGGCTGACAGGCACAGCTCAAACAGCTGTATTAGTGCTCCATGGCTGACAGGCACAGCTCAAACAGTTGTATTAGCACTCATTGGCTGACAGGCACAGCTCAAACAGCTGTATTAGCACTCATTGGCTGACAGGCACAGCTCAAACAGCTGTATTAGCACTCATTGGCTGACAGGCACAGCTCAAACAGCTATATTAGTGCTCATTGGCTGATGGACACAGCTCATACTGCTGTTTTAGTGCTCAATGACTGACAGGAACAGATCATACAGCTGTATTAGTGCTCATTTGCTGACAGGCACAGCTCAAACAGCTGTATTAGCACTCATTGGCTGACAGGCACAGCTCAAACAGCTATATTAGTGCTCATTGGCTGATGGACACAGCTCATACTGCTGTTTTAGTGCTCAATGACTGACAGGAACAGATCATACAGCTGTATTAGTGCTCATTTGCTGACAGGCACAGCTCAAACAGCTGTATCAGTGCTCATTGGCTGACAGGCACATCTCATACAGCTGTATTAGTGCTCATTGACTGATAGACACGGCTCATACTGCTGTATTAGTACTCAATTGCTCAATGCTCATTGGCTGTAATATATACATACTGTATATATTATATGGATTATTTATAATTTTTACATTATGTATAATAACTTTTAATAATTTTAACATAACATTGTTCTGTATGTTATGAACATTTTAATGTAAATATTTTCCTCAAGATGACAGTAATAGTTAGGGTAGATTTGTTATTACATATAAATTATAAAAGGTGAAAAAATCCTATTGGCTGTTGCAATCAGCCAGTAGGATTGAGCTTGCATCCTATTGGCTGATCCAATCAGCCAATAGGATTGAGCTTGCATTCTATTCGCTATTCCAATCAGCCAATAGAATGCGAGCTCAATCCTATTGGCTGATTGAATCAGCCAATAGGATGAAAGCTCAATGATTGCAAGAGCCAATAGGATTTTTCCACCTTAATTCCGAGATGGTGTCCCTTAGAATTCTATCAGCCAATCGGAATCTATCAGCCAATCGGAATTAAGGTGGAAAAATCCTATTGGCTGTTGCAATCAGCCAATAGGTTTGAGCTTTCATCCTATTGGCTGATCCAATCAGCCACTATGATTGAGCTCGCATTCTATTGGCTAATTGGAATAGCCAATAGAATGCGAGCTCAATCCTATTGAATGATTGGATCAGCCAATAGGATGAAAGCTCAATCCTACTGGCTGATTGCAACAGCCAATAGGATTTTTTCCACCTTAATTCCGATTGGCTGATAGAATTCTAAAAGGGAAACTTCAGCCAATTGGAATCTATGGGACGCCATCTTGGATGACATCATTTAAAGGGAAACTTCATTGTTCAGAAGACGTCGGAAGAAGAGGATGCTCCACGCCGGATGTCTTGAAGATGGAGCCACTCCGCACCGTATTGGATGAAGATAGAAGATGCCGTCTGGATGAAGACTTCTGCCGGCTTGGATGAGGACTTCGGCCCGCTTGGATGAAGACTTCTGCTGGCTAAGTGGATCTTTGGGGGTTAGTGTTAGTTTTTTTTAAAGGTTTATTGGGTGGGTTTTAATTTTTGATTAAGGGTTTGGGCTGAAAAAGAGCTAAATGCCCTTTTAAGGACAATGCCCATCCAAATGCCTTTTTCAGGGCAATGGGGAACTTAGGTTTTTTAGATAGGTTTTTATTTGGGGGGAGTTGGTTGTATGGGCGGTGGGTTTTACTGTTGGGGGGGTATTTTTTTTTACAGGTAAAAGAGAAGATTTCTTTGGGGCTATGCCCCGCAAAAGGCCCTTTTAAGGGCCATTGGTAGTTTATTGTAGGCTAGGGTTTTGTTTTTTTTGGGGGGGGGGGGCTCTTTTTTATTTTCATAGGGCTCTTAGATTAGGTGTAATTAGTTTAAATATTTGATTTGTTATTTTTTATTTTATGTAACTTAGTGTTTTTTCTTTTTGTAACTTAGTGTTTTTTTTATTTATGTAACTTAGTTGTTAGTTTTTTGTAACTTAGTAATATTTAATAGTAGATTTAAATAATTTGATTAATGTAATTTTAGTATAATAGTTAGGGTAGGTTAATTAATAGTTTAATATAGTTTATTTTAATTCTAAAGGTAAGTTTAAATTTATTATAAGATAGAGATGAGTTAATATTTAATATAAAGTTAGCGGGTTGTTTAGGGCTTAATAGGTTAATTTAGTTTATGGCGATGTCGGGGGCTGTCGGTTTAGAGGTTAATAGGTATTATACTGTATCTTAGAGAGAATTTTTATGTTTGGTTCACTAGCAAATCCATGAGAATTACAATGTTACTTTATAACACACTTATATCAGTGAGAATTATTAAATAGCCTACCTTGGATTGGCTGGGGAATATAAATATATTTATGTATGCTGCCTGTCTTCCGACAAATTGAAATTACCGGAATGTTATCAGTTAATCTAAACTGTTAGCAATTATGATGTTACTTGTAATCTGGAGATATTAGCACTCCACTTTATAATACCAGTGCACAATAATAACGGCATGAGAACCTCTCACAGTGAAGGGTGTAAGTAGCGCACCGATGGGTAGCATTTAAATATATATAAAGATGCAGATATTCATATATATGTATGTGTTAATATGTGTCTATATAAGCATATACATATATATTTACTGGGAACACACAGTTCCCATAGACCACAATGTAAAGGCACTTTTCACCCCACTCTCACCAACTGCCTAGTACAGTTCTTTTTTTTATTAAAGAGGCTACCTTTTTTAAAATAAAAAAAACTATAATGCCCTCTATTTTGAGGGCATTTTGAGGGCACTTTTACCAAAGATCTAATCTCTGGTTAATTTCCGGAGCGCTAATTGCTACCGCAAGCTCGTGGTAATCTAGACTGTTCTGTTTTATTATTCAGTGATAGACAAAGCTGCAGCCCCATGTTGTGTTATCTCTCGTTAATGTAAATCCTTACTAAATACGTTTTACTGAGACCCAGTCTAGTTAATTACAAACATGTATTTTTTTTTAACTTTGTTTCAGACCATGTTGTATGTGAGGAGGAATTTAAGTACGCCATGCTGGCACTGAACTGCATCTGCCCAGCCACCTCTACCCTCATTACTCTGCTGGTCCATACATCCAGAGGACAGTAAGTTCATATTTACCATTGTATATTTTATTTAAGGCCTCAAAATGAAATTTAGCACAAATTAATCTGAACCTCTGAGTTCACCTTTCCAATGCAATCATTTTAATCTCGTGTTTTAGTCTTTTAAGTGATCACTATTAGTGTGTATGTATGTGTGTGTGTGCGTGTGTGCGTGTGTATGTGTGTGTATGCGTGTTTGCATGAGTGTGCATATATATGTGTGCATATGTGTGTGTATGTGTGTTTGTGTGTTTGTGAGTATGTGTGTGTATGTATGTATGTTTGTGTATGTGTGTTTGTGTGTGCGTATGTGTATGTATGTATGTTTGTGTATGTGTGTATGTATGTATTTGTGTATGTGTATTTGTGTATGTGTGTGTGCGTGTGTATACGTGTTTGCATAAGTGTGTATATATGTGTGTATGTATGTGTTTGTGTATGTGTGTTTGTGTATGTGTGTGGGAGTGTGTGTGGGCATGTGTGTGTGTGCGTGTTTGCATGCATGTGTATATATGTGTGCGTGAGTGTGTGGATGTGTGTGTTTTTATGCATGTGCATGTTTATATGTATGTGTGAATGTGAATATGTGTGTGTGGTTTTGTGCATGTTTATATGTATGTGTGAATGTGTATATGTGTGTGTGTTTGTGTATATGTGTGTGCATGTTTGTATGTATTTGTGTGTGGGTATGGGTGTGTGTTTGTATATATGTGTGTGCATGTTTATATGTATGTGTGAATGTGTATATGTGTGTGTGTTTGTGTATATGTGTGTGCATGTTTGTATGTATTTGTGTGTGGGTATGGGTGTGTGTTTGTGTATATGTGTGTGTATGTTTATATGTATGTGTGAATGTGTATATGTGTGTGTGTTTGTGTATATGTGTGTGCATGTTTGTATGTATTTGTGTGTGGGTATGGGTGTATGTTTGTGTATATGTGTGTGCATGTTTGTATGTATTTGTGTGTGGGTATGGGTGTATGTTTGTGTATATGTGTGTGCATGTTTGTATGTATGTGTGAATGTGTATATGTGTGTGTGTTTGTGTATATGTGTGTGCATGTATGTATGTGTGACTGTGTATATGTGTGTGTGTTTGTGTATATGTGTGTGGGTATGGGTGTATGTTTGTGTATATGTGTGTGCATGTTTGTATGTATTTGTGTGTGGGTATGGGTGTATGTATTAGTGTGTGTCTGTATAAATAATATTTCTCATTACCACACAGTCACTATTGTGCTGAATTTCTTTAATTAAATAAAAAAGCTGCTCTTTAGCAAATAAGATTTTAGATAGGGTCTGTTATTTTGGTGTTTGTGGGCATCCCTCTTGTTTACTTACTGATAATGACGATCTATTGGAGCTTTTTGACCTTTTGACGGTGCTTTGTCCTTATTGTGAGAAATAAGAGGGTAACTGCTGTAGTTCTAAAGTGCTTTTGCTATTAGCTGTTCGGGGATATTGTTCTCTGGATTTCACTGTCTTACTTTACATTCTGCCATCTTTACATTGTCTTTGAATAGAAGAAGCATTTTTCTCAATAATGGTAAATTAAAAACCACCCTCCCACCCCTTAGTGATTGTAGTCACAGCTTTGGCGGGGTGCTTGCCCTATGTTTTGAATAAGCAAGATGTTTTTCTGGTACCTACTGTTTTTTTGTTTTTTTAATGCATCATGCACAGACAGGTAGACAGATGCACAGACAGGTAGACAGATGCACAGACAGGCAGACAGATGCACAGACAGGCAGACAGATGCACAGACAGGCAGACAGATGCACAGACAGATGCACATACAGACAGACAGATGCACATACAGACAGACAGATGCACATACAGACAGACAGATGCACATACAAGTAGACAGATGCCCAGACAGACAGATGCCCAGACAGACAGATGCTTTACAGACAGATGCACATACAAGCAGACAGATGCCCAGACAGACAGATGCATAGACAGACAGATGCACATACAAGCAGACAGATGCACAGACAGACAGATGCACATACAAGTAGACATGCACAGACAGACAGATGCCCATACAAGCAAACAGATGCGCAGACAGACAGATGCACATACAAACAGACAGATGTACAGATGGACAGATGCACAGACAGGCAGATGCACAGACAAGCAGACAGATGCACAGACAAGCAGACAGATGCACATACAGACAGATGCACAGACAGACAGATGCACATACAAGCAGACAGATGCACATACAAGCAGATAGATGTACAGACAGACAGATGCACATACAAGCAGACAGATGTACAGACAGACAGATGCACATACAAGCAGAGAAATGCACATACAAGCAGACAGATGCACAGACAAACAGACAGATGCACAGACAGACATATGCACATAAAAGCAGACATATGCACAGACAAGCAAATAGATGCACAGACAGACATATGCACATACAAGCAAACAGATGCACAGACAGACAGATGCACATACAAGCAGAAAGATGTACAAACAGACAGACAGATGCACATACAAGCAGAAAGATGTACAAACAGACAGACAGATGCACATACAGACAGATGCACAGACAAGCAGACAGATGCACAGACAGACAGATGCACATACAAGCAGACAGATGCACAGACAGACACACAAATGCACATACAGACAGATGCACATACAGACAGATGCACAGAAAGACAGATGCACAGACAGACAGATTCACAGACAGACAGATTCACAGACAGACAGATGCACAGACAGACAGATTCACAGACAGCAGATGCACAGAGAGACAGATGCACTGACAAGCAGACAGATGCACAGACAGACACACAAATGCACATACAGACAGATGCACATACAGACAGATGCACATACAGACAGATGCACATACAGACAGATGCACATACAGACAGATGCACATACAGACAGATGCACAGACAGACAGATGCACATACAGACAGATGCACAGAAAGACAGATGCACAGACAGACAGATTCACAGACAGCAGATGCACAGAGAGACAGATGCACAGACAAGCAGACAGATGCACAGACAGACAGATGCACAGACAGATAGACAGATGCACAGACAGACAGATGCACAGACAAGCAGGACACATAAACAGATAAGCAGACAGATATATATAATTAACAAATACAGATATTAATGCCATATAGTGCTCAAGAAGAGGCGTGCACTCCTCTGAGCCTACCAAGGTATGCTGTTAAACAAATAATGCCAAGAGTACAAAGTAAAATTGATAACAGAAGTATACTGGAAAGTTGTTAAAAATTACATTCTGTCTGATCCACGAGAGCCTTCATGTCTCTTTAGAATGCATAAGAGTGCAATAACAAAATTCCTATATTTATATATGTGACCCCTACAAATAGATTAAACATATACGGCTAGATCACGAGTTTGGCGTTAGCCTTAAAAAGCAGCGTTGAGAGGTCCCAATGCTGCTTTTTAACGCCCGATGGTAATACGAGTCAGGCAGGAAAGGGTCTACCGCTCACTTTTCTTCCGCGACTCGAGGCTACCGCAAATCCCCTTACGTCAATTGCGTATCCTATCTTTTTAATGGGACTTGCCTAACGCCAGTATTACGAGTCTTGGAAGAAGTGAGCGGTAGACCCTCTCCTGTCAAGACTCCTACCGCATATAAAAGTCAGTAGTTAAGAGTTTTATGGGCTAACGCCGGAACATAAAGCTCTTAACTAAAGTGCTATAAAGTACACTAACACCCATAAACTACCTATTAACCCCTAAACCGAGGCCCCCCCACATCGCAAACACTATAATTAATGTTTTAACCCCTAATCTGCCGACCGGACATCGCCGCCACCTACATTATGAACCCCTAATCTGCTGCCCCTAACATCGCCGACACCTACATTATATTTATTAACCCCTAATATGCCGCTCCCAACGTCGCCGCCACCTACCTACAATTATTAACCCCTAATCTGCCGACCGGACATTGCTGCCACTTTAATAAATGTATTAACCCCTAAACCTAAGTATAAACCTAACCCTAACCCTAAATACAATTTAAATTAAAGGAAATTAATTTTACAAAATTAAATTAATTATTCCTATTTAAAACTAAATACTTACCTGTAAAATAAACCCTAAGATAGCTACAATATAATTAATAATTACATTGTAGCTAGCTTAGGATTTATTTTTATTTTACAGGCAACTTTGTATTTATTTCAGCTAGGTACAATAGTTATTAAATAGTTATTAACTATTTAATAACTACCTAGCTAAAATAAGTACAAAATTACCTGTAAAATAAATTCTAACCTAAGTTACAATTACATCTAACACTACACTATCATTAAATAAATTACCTAAACTACCTACAATTAATTACAATTAAATTCAATAAACTAAATTACGAGAAAAAAACAAACACTAAATTACACAAAAAAAAAGATTTTCAAGAAGTTTAAACTAATTACACCTAATCTAAGCCCCCTAATAAAATAAAAAGCCCCCCAAAATAATAAAATGCCATACCCTATACTAAATTACAAATAGCCCTTAAAAGGGCCTTTTGCTGGGCATTGCCCCAAAGTAATCAGCTCTTTTACCTGTATAAAAAGAATACAATACCCCCCAACATTACAACACACCACCCACACACCCCTACTCTAAAACCCACCCAATACCCCCTTAAAAAACCTAACACTACCCCATTGAAGATCACCCTACCTTGAGCCGTCTTCACGCAGCCGGGCACAAGTGGTCATCCGATCCGTCCGTCCAGAAGTGTTCATCCGATGGGGCAGAAGAGGACATCCAGACCGGCAGAAGTCTTCATCCTATCCGGGCAGAAGAGGACATCCGGACTGGGAGAAGGCTTCATCCAAGCGGCATCTTCTATCTTCATCCATCTGACGAGGAGCGACTCCATCTTGAAGACATTCGGCGCAGAGCATCCTTCCAGCACGACGACTAACGACGAATGAGGGTTCCTTTAAATGACGTCATCCAAGATGGCGTCCCTCGAATTCCGATTGGCTGATAGGATTCTATCAGCCAATCGGAATTAAGGTAGGAAAAATCTGATTGGTTGATTTAATCAGCCAATCAGATTGAAGTTCAATCCGATTGGCTGATTGGATCAGCCAATAGAATGCTCGGCCAATTCTATTGACTGATTCAATCAGGCAGGGTGGTGGGTTGTAATGTTGGGGGGGTATTGTATTCTTTTTTTACAGGTAAAAGAGCTGATTACTTTGGGGCAATGCCCCGCAAAAGGCCCTTTTAAGGGCTATTTGTAATTTAGTATAGGGTGGGGCATTTTATTATTTTGGGGGGCTTTTTATTTTATTAGGGGGCTTAGATTAGGTGTAATTAGTTTAAACTTCTTGTATTTTTTTTTTTTATATATATAATTTAGTGTTTTTTTCCGTAATTTAGTTTATTGAATTTAATTGTAATTAATTGTAGGTAGTTTAGGAAATTAGTTTAATTATAGTGTAGTGTTAGATGTAATTGTAACTGTTAGGATTTATTTTACAGGTAATTTTGTACTTATTTTAGCTAGGTAGCTATTAAATAGTTAATAACTATTTAATAGCTATTGTACCTAGTTAAAATAAATACAAAGTTGCCTGTAAAATAAAAAATAAATCATAAGCTAGCTACAATGTAACTATTAGTTATATTGTAGCTATCTTAGGTAAGTATAGGTAAGTATTTAATTTAAATAGAAATAATTTATTTAATTGCAGTTATTTTATTTAGATGTATTTAAATTATATTTAAATTAGGGGGTATTAAGGTTAGACTTAGGTTTAGGGGTTAATAACTTTATTATAGTGGCGGCGACGTTGGCAGCGGCAGATTAGGGGTTAATTAATTTAATATAGTTGCAGCGGCGTTGGGGGGCAGATTAGGGGTTAATAACTATAATGTAGGTGGCGGCGATGTTGGGGGGGGCAGATTAGGGGTTAATAACTATAATATAGGTGGCGGCGGTGTCCGGAGCAGCAGATTAGGGGTTAATAGTATAATGCAGGTGGCGACGATGTCGGGGGAGGCAGATTAGGGGTTAATAAATGTAAGATTAGGGGTGTTTAGACTCGGGGTTCATGTTAGGGTGTTAGGTGCAGACATATTTTTTCTTTCCCCATAGGAAACAATGGGGCTGCGTTAGAAGCTGAACGCTGCTTTTTTGCAGGTGTTAGGTTTTGTTTCAGCCAGCTCAGCCCCATTGTTTCCTAAGGGGAAATCGTGCACGAGCATGTTTAGCCAACTTACTGCTACCATATCGAGGTGAGATGTGGAGCTAAATTTTGCTCTACGCTCATATTTTTACGGCTAACGCCAGGTTTAAAAAAACCTGTAATACCAGCGTTGTCTTAGGGTAGCGTTAGAAAAAAAAGGAGCGTTAGAGCCGCACAGCCTTACCGACAAAATTTGTGATCTAGCCGTTTGTTAACTCAGCACTGGAAGAGCAACAAACTTGTCCAGAGTTGAACAAAGCCTGTGATTGGTGGCTTTGCACAAATGCCTCAGTAGCCATCTTTAGCTCTGCACCAATAGTTAATTGCTGCTTGCTGTGATTAACTCCTTCGTGAGGGTTAAATCCATAAGTAAAATCTAGTAATAACAAAATAATAAAGCATCCTAAAGTATTAGATCACATTCTTGCTGTAGCTTCACGTCCCTTTAACTAATTCAGATAATGCCACATCTAATGGACGGGACTAATATAAAGAGAAAGAACAAAACATCTGAGCGAGTATAAAGTTTTATACAACCAGCTCTGATGAATTGAAGTCTGGGTCATTGTGGTAGAACAGAGCAATTCATCTGACCCCCTGCTGGCTGTGGGATTAGAAGGGCGAATGGCGTTTTATTATTAAATGACAGAAAACCAAACGATAGTATCTTACATATTTGTTCTTTAGGTTTCTTTTTTTAAACATCTCTGCCTGAACTGAAAAATGTTCCTTGGCTATTCTTGTTTAATGAGATAAAAGGAGATTGAATTGAGTGAGAGCGCTTACAGCAGCCGCGGGGAGCAAGACTAGACGCTCTCAGCGTTTTATTCAGTTTTTTTTTATTAAGATTACAGTTCCCTCCTGGATCCAACTTTTTCTTTGTAGTGGTTTAAAAAATACTACCATGATAAATTGGTCCCTATAGGGTAGATTTATTAAAGGTCAAGCAGACATAATTCACTGTGGCGTATGCTGTCGGCATTTAACATTGCACAAGCATTTCTTGTGAAATTCTTGTGCAATGCTGCCCCCTGCACACTTGTGGCCAATCTGCCGCTAGCAGGGGGTATCAATCATCCCGATCCAATCTGATCAGGATGATTTCAGTCCGCCGCCTAAAAGTTGGCGGAGAAGTTAAGGATCAGCGGTCTTATGAAGGTCTTAACTTCCATTTCAGGTAAGCCTGAAACGATGGTCGTAGAAAGCAGCATCCGCTGCTTAATAACTCTACCCCTATAACTTTCAGCTTGTAATATGCGCATTGCAACCGTGCTAACATTAGCGCACCACTTGTAGTCTGGCCCAAAATATTTTTAAAAAGTTCAAAAGACAGCAGCACTCACCACCTCCAAAGTATAAGATAAATCAGAAGGTGCACAAATGGAACAAAATATTTTAAAATCATTTAACATTGTCTGTTCGTTAGGACACGTCACAATGTTTTGCAATAGTTCTGGGATACTCTCCATAGAAAGCCTGGTGGCAACCATGTCCCCATTCTCCTTTGCTCCAGCCAATTAGATAAAGATGTAAATGAGCTTGTGATGTGAGCTAACCAATCACTGTGTAGAATGCTGCAGACTCACTTATTATGGAGGTTTTCCAGACTGTGATGAGAGAAGCAGGCACAATTGTCATAGGTATTTTACAACAAAGTCAGAAATAATAAATACTGGATGTATACTGCAATGTTGTTTTATAAAACAATGAGATTAAGGGGCCTATCTATCAAGCTCCGAAAGGAGCTTTATGGCCTGTGTTTCTGGTGAGCCCTCACAAGAGCCGCTGCTCCATAACCTGTCTGCCTGCTCTGCGCAGGTGGACAGACATCGCCGCAATTCAACCCGATTGAGTACGATCAAATTGATTGACACCCCCCTGCTGGCATCCGATTGGCCGCGATTCTGCAGGGGGAGGTGTTGCACCAGAAGCTCTTGTGAGCAGCTGGTGCAATGCTGAATACGGAGACCGTATTGCTCTCTGTATTCAGCGAGGTTTGTCAGATCAGGTCCGCCAGACTTTGATAAATAGAGGCCTAAATGTTGAGTTGAATTTCCCTTTAAAGGAATATAACCCTGAATTCTCTATAAAAAGATATAATTGTGAGTTACTGCTCCTGTATTAAGTAATGGTCATTTTGATTGGTGCCTATTTTGTTGTGTCAAAATGTCACCACAGCTTCACTACATCTTTATATGATGAAATGTGATGAGCTACTATTTAGCCTATCATACTCTTCACCTTAAACTGTAATAAAGCAAATTTACACTAGACATGTGCGATTCGGTTCGGTTCGATTCGGAAATTCGGAAAATTCGGCTATTCGGATCGAACCGAATTTCCGAATTAAAATGTTTGCGAATTTTCCGAATAGAACCAAATCGAATCGATTCGTAAATTCGGATGGCCATTGGGATTACACTAGTATTATACAGTATGTTAGGTTAACACCTAATATACAGTATAATACTAGTCTAATCCCACCTAACACTTACGGAATTGCCGAATTTCCGAGCCGAATCAAACCAAATCCAGCCGAATTTCTTTGAATCCGAATGAATCCGAAATGAATCGATTCGAAATTTTCCAAATTTGAATCGATCCGAACCGAACTTCGAAAAATTCCGAATCAATCCGAACCAAACCGAATTTTTTCGCCATGCACATGTCTAATTTACACCAACCCTATGGCTTGCAACTAACCTTAAAAAAGCAGCAAATTAATGTAAAGTTACACAAAGGCAAACTAAGGGTTAAGAAGGGGAAAGTGCCAAGTGGGTCATTCAAATCTGTTCACTCGCTATTTTTTATAGGGAATGTATTCAGAGTAGCAGTGGAACAGCTGGAGAACAGTTTATGGACAGTCTTGTCAAAATTACACTTTCATGATTCAGATAGGACATGTAATTTTAAACAACTTTCCAATTTACTTTTATCATCAAATTTGTTTTGTTTTCTTGGTATTCTTTGTTGAAAGCTAAAGCTAGGTAGGCTCACATGCTAATTTGTAAGCCCTTAAAGGCTTATCTCAGTGCATTTTGACATTTTTTTTCACAGCTAGACAACACTAGTTCATGTGTGCCATATAGATAACTTTGAGTTCACTCCCGTCGAGTTATTTATGAGTCAGCACTTATTGGTTAAAATGCAAGTCTGTCAAAATAACGGAAATAAGGGGCAGTCTGCAGAGGCTTAGATACAAGGTAATTACAGAGGTAAAAAATATATTACTATAACTGAGATAAGGGGCAGTCTGCAGAGGCTTAGATACAAGGTAATTACAGAGGTAAAAAGTATATTACTATAACTGAGATAAGGGGCAGTCTGCAGAGGCTTAGATACAAGGTAATTACAGAGGTAAAAAGTATATTAATATAACTGTGTAGGTTATGCAAAACTGGAAATGGACAAAATTAAGTTGGATTAAGTTAATGGGTTTTTATATTTACACATTGTAAATTATTACAGCATTTAATCCCTTAACTACCTTAGCTTGGTTCCAAAAAACAAAGTTATCAATGGGAGCATTCTATCCACTACAACCAGAGCTTAAAGAATCCATCTCCCTCCAATTAATGCGTGCCCCCTTTGGCATCCAGCTCATGGGGCATGCAGCGATTAGGGGAAGCCGGATTCGTCATCAATATGCTAAATACTGTAGTAAATGGGGCAGAGGATCGGCGGTCTGTTACCATAACGCAATGCTAAATATTTAAAAAAAAAGAAGCTTCTTTTTAATGAATTAAAGCGTCCCTGTTTTTAGGATTCTTTTTAGATATTGGGCAGTAATTCATTAAACTTTACAATCACTTTATATGTCCATTTAACACCACTCTAGTTATACCCCAGAATGGAGTCGTTGGTTGTAAATAACCATTGAGGGTCTGATTCTCTGTCTACAAATTAAGGGTCTATGGGCTGCAACATAGCCCCCCCCCCCCCCCTAAAAAAAAGGAACAAAATCAAGAAACAGCTTCTATTTGGCACTGAAAATGGTTGCAAAACAATCAACCAAATATCCCAATTTTTTGCCTGTTCCTGAAAGAGATCTCTAAAGTATTAATTTATATGAGTATAATCTCACAACCATAGTCTATGCTATCACTAACCTTGAATTCACTGTTAAGGTTAATGTATTTAGCTGTGTGGCATCTTTTTATGTTCTGCAGTGAGATTCTCCAGTGGGAAACTCCCTAGGTATTCTTACACCAATCTGTACCACTTTGCCCCAATTAACCAGCCAACCACAAGCTGCAGTTGCGTACTTGCATTTGTCTTGTGTCAATCCTGTGCTTCTGGGGCATATGATGATAATGGTTTTTCTTATCGAGGTTCCAAGAAGTTCAGCTGATGTGATATGAATGCAACCCTTATTTTTCTAATGTGTGGGATTCACTCGCTTCACTCAGTGAACTCATTTGAATCTTAGTTTAGGAACTTGCAGTAATCATCCTTACCTGCTAGTAAGCGCTTGTGCTCATTGCAGTTTGGTCCTGTCCAAGCTTGGTACTTCGTCTCACATACATTTCAAATCTATTTTTTTCTGAAGGACCTAGGTTGCAATTAGTAGCTAATGAGATTCCATATTGCTTTTTGCTTAGAAAGATATAATGCTCCTTTTGTTGAGTATAATTAGAATATATACAAACTGGCAATAGTGAACGACATCCAAGGCTGGATTGCCCTGAATACCAGGAGATTTTCCGGTGGGCCGCAGGAGCTGGGGCTGGTGAGGTGATACAGCTGTATTATCTATCTTCTCCTCTGAGTTATACATATAAAGGTCACAAAGTATTTAATTGTAAGTTTTATTACCAAGACCATGTACCATTTAGTAGCCCTCCACTGAACTGTCTAGTCATGTCACACTGTGAGAAAGAATGAAACACTGATTTAAAGTGAATGCAAACTTAACCCTACTGGCTCACATCATGTGATAGACTTTAAAAATTAGTCAGAGTTTAATTCATCAAAGTTTTTATATTGATTTATTTTCAATAATTTTTACAGCTCCAACGATAAGCGCTGCTCCTCCCCCTCCATATTCTGTAATTGATTGACAGATGACGAATCTTCAAAAAACAAATCCTTGTTTCCCCCCCGGGATTAGTTGTTTGAAGATTTGTCATCTGTCAATCAATTACACAATATGGCGGGGGAGGAGCGGCGCTTATTGTTGGAGCTGTAAAAAGGTAAAAATTAGATAAAATAAATAAATATAAAAAATTTGATTATTTAAATTCTGACTAATATTTAAAAGTCTATCCAATGCCGTGAGCCAGTAGGGTTAAGTTTACATTCACTTTAAGGGTCTTCTCCAGACCACACTATGGATACTCATTTCCACATTGTGAAAGGGAGTCAAGGAAGAAATTGGATTGTAAGGTGCCTATAAAATATCAATCTGGATTTTTTTATTACAAACTTATATAATTATATTAGGTTAAAATAGGGCTTGTCTCTGTGCCGTTTTTGGCTCTTTTTCAAAAAGTAGTTTTTGAAAATGATGCAAAAGAGTCAGAAATATTTGATATGCGTCACTATGACCACTATATTTGATATATTTAATTTTTAAAATAATAAAATGAACATTTTTTTTTTTTAAACAAGACCTGTTTAGCCACTGAACAAGAGTCTGGGAAATTATGTTCTTTGTATAAAGAAGATGCATTTTGTAGTATGGCAAATCCCAATGCTATAGACTATCTATACTATACTATGCATATTTGTTGTGCTCCCCAACATCGACCCCTAAACCTCTGGCCTCCCACATCACTGCCACTAAATAAACTTATTAACCCCTAAACCGAAGCCCCCCACATCACAAAAAGCTAAATTAAACTATTAACCTCTAAACCTAACAACCCCCTAACTTTAAATTAAAATTACAAGATCCCTATCTTTAAATAAATAAAAATTTACCTGGGAAATTTAAAAAACCTAAGTTTAAACTATATATTAAACTAACATTACTATTATAATAAAATTAACATAACTATCAATTAAATAAATTAAATTACACATTGAAAAAACCTAACACTACTAAAAAAAATACAATTACAAAAAATAAAAAATACTAAATTACAAAAAATAACAAACACTAAATTACGAAAAATAACAAACGAAATTATCCAAAATAAAAACAATTACACCTAATCTAATAGCCCTATAAAAATTAAAAAGCCCCACCCAAATTAAAAAAACCCTAGCCTGCAATAAACTTTCAATAGCCCTTAAAAGGGCCTTTTGTAGGGCATTGCCCTAAAGAAATCAGCTCTTTTACCTGAAAGAAAATACAAAGACCTCCCCAACAGTAAAACCCACCACCCAACCAACACCCTGAAATAAAAAAACTAACTCTAACAAAAACCTAAGATACCCATTGCCCTGAAAAGGGCATTTGTATGAGCATTGCCCTTAAAAGGGCATTCAGCTCTTTTTCTTGCCCTGAAAAGGGCATTTAGCTCTTTTAAGAACAACCAACCCCTAATCGAAAAAAAAAACACCCAAAAATGTTTTAAAAACCTAACACTAACCCCTGATGATCCACTTACAGTTTCTGAAGTCCGGACATCCATGCGGCGAGGTCTTCATCCATCAAAGCATCGTCTTCTATCTTCATCCAGGCGGTGCAGAGCAGGTCCATCCTGAAGACATCCAGTGCAAAGCGTCCTCTTCATACGGTCGCTGACGTATACTGAATCTGAATCTTCAATGCAAGGGAGCCTTTTCAAAATGGCGTCCCTTACATTTCTATTGACTGATTTGATTTTTGAAATTCAAATCAGCCAATAGGATGAGAGCTACTAAAATCCTATTGGCTGTTCGAATCAGTCAATAGGATGAGAGCTACTGAAATTATATTGGCTATTCAAATCAGCCAATAGAATTTCAGATGCTATTTTTATTTTGGGGGGTTGGTTGGGTGGTGGGTTTCCCTGTTGGGGGGGGGTCTTTGTATTTTTTTTCATGTAAAAGAGGTGATTTCTTTAGGGCAATGCCCTACAAAATGCCCTTTTAAGAGCTATTGGTAGTTTATTATAGGCTAGGTTTTATTTTATTTTGAGAGGCTTTTTTATTTTTTAGGGCTATTAGATTAGATGTAATTATTTTTATTTTGGATAATTTTGTTTGTTATTTTTCGTAATTTAGTGTTTGTTATTTTTTGTAATTTAGTATTTTTTATTTTTTGTAATTGTTTTTTTTTTAATGTGTAATTTAATTGATATTTTAATTTTAGCATAATAGTAAAGTTAGTTTAATATATAATTTAAACTTAGTTTTTTTTAATTTCCCAGGTAAGATATGGTTTATTTAAAGATAGGGATCTTTTAATTTTATTTAAAGTTATGGGGTTGTTAGGTTTAGGGGTTAATAGTTTAATTTATTTTTTTGTGATGTGGGGGGCGGTCGGTTTAGGGGTTAATAGGTTTATTAAGTGCAGTGATGTGGGAGGCCAGAGGTTTAGGGGTTAATAACTTTATTTAGTGGCGGCGATGTGGGGGAGAGGCGGAATAGGGGTTAATGTCTTTATTATAGTGGTGACGATGTTGGGGAGCGGCATAATAGGGGTTAATAATTTTAATATAGTGTTTGCGATGTGGGAGGGCCTCGGTTTAGGGGTTAATAGGTAGTTTATGGGTGTTAGTTTACTTTGTAACACTGTTTGTGGCGCAAAACTCATAACTACTGGTCTCAGATTGCGGAATGGATCGTGTCGGTATAGGCTGTAACGCAAGTTTTTTTAGCATCACCACAAAACTTGTAATGGAAGCGCTATGGAAATGCCACGCAAAAACGTCATTTTTTTGAGTGCAGGACTGACGTTGCATTACAGGCTAAAATGCTTGGGGTACAGTTATACCGACAAGACTCACAATAGCTGTGTTCTGGTTTTTACACTGAAATGGACATTTTTTCAGCGTTAAAATCGGAACGCAAAACTTGTGATCTAGGTGTTTGTTAATTGTTTTTACAAGAAAGTAACAAAGATATTTTTACATCAAAACAAATGCAGAGGTGTAAATGTATCATCTTAATGTGTTTACTCACCTAAGACAAATTGAATTAGTTTTATTAACTATTGTGTTATAATAAATATTTTAAACAAGGAAACTAATATTTTATGTTGGGGTTTATTATATGTGTAATATAGACAGACCTATGTTAGTACTCAGGAACAACTTCCCTCTTGTTTAACCACATATGCACCTTGTTACATCAGCCGTCTGTTTTATTACATATCTGTTGGTAGTTACCAGATTATTTATTTGCAAACTCCAGACGTGAATAGATTATATGTGAATTTACTGAGGCTTTGGCCAAGTTTAATTGTGTGAGTCACAAGTCTATGACTATGTCTATAACCTGATATGTGTCATCGCCAGAAAAAAATTTTTTTTGTTTGTTTATGTACTTATGTCCCTTAATGTATGTCTGTCTATCTATCATCTATCTCTATCTATTTATCTATATTGATCTATCTATCTATCTATCTATCTATCTATCTATCTATCTGTCTATCTATGTAGTTCCAAAATACCAGCACTCTCTGTTCCTCTCTTAGAAGTGCGGGGTGCCACCCAGTATTTTTGATACAGGACAGATAGATAGATAGATAGATAGATAGATAGATAGATAGATAGTCTCAGTCTTCAGACTTCTGTGAACAAAACAAAGACTTTGTTTTGTTCACAGGAGTCTGAAGACTGGGGTCACTCCCCGAAAATGTTTACTCACAAATTAAATACTTTGAAACACGGCAAGTGCATCCTCTGGATTTATTTTCCTATATGTATGTATATCTATCTATCTATCTATCTATCTATCTATCTATCTATCTATCTACCTATCACCACAATCTACTAGCAATAGGGAAAAGCTAAGGTCACAGCTCACTAGGTACATTTATATACTGTATACAGGGAGTGCAGAATTATTAGGCAAATGAGTATTTTGACCACATCATCCTCTTTATGCATGTTGTCTTACTCCAAGCTGTATAGGCTCGAAATCCTACTACCAATTAAGCATATTAGGTGATGTGCATCTCTGTAATGAGAAGGGGTGTGGTCTAATGACATCAACACCCTATATCAGGTGTGCATAATTATTAGGCAACTTCCTTTCCTTTGGCAAAATGGGTCAAAAGAAGGACTTGACAGGCTCAGAAAAGTCAAAAATAGTGAGATATCTTGCAGAGGGATGCAGCACTCTTAAAATTGCAAAGCTTCTGAAGCGTGATCATCGAACAATCAAGCGTTTCATTCAAAATAGTCAACAGGGTCGCAAGAAGCGTGTGGAAAAACCAAGGCGCAAAATAACTGCCCATGAAATGAGAAAAGTCAAGCGTGCAGCTGCCAAGATGCCACTTGCCACCAGTTTGGCCATATTTCAGAGCTGCAACATCACTGGAGTGCCCAAAAGCACAAGGTGTGCAATACTCAGAGACATGGCCAAGGTAAGAAAGGCTGAAAGACGACCACCACTGAACAAGACACACAAGCTGAAACGTCAAGACTGGGCCAAGAAATATCTCAAGACTGATTTTTCTAAGGTTTTATGGACTGATGAAATGAGAGTGAGTCTTGATGGGCCAGATGGATGGGCCCGTGGCTGGATTGGTAAAGGGCAGAGAGCTCCAGTCCGACTCAGACGCCAGCAAGCTGGAGGTGGAGTACTGGTTTGGGCTGGTATCATCAAAGATGAGCTTGTGGGGCCTTTTCGGGTTGAGGATGGAGTCAAGCTCAACTCCCAGTCCTACTGCCAGTTTCTGGAAGACACCTTCTTCAAGCAGTGGTACAGGAAGAAGTCTGCATCCTTCAAGAAAAACATGATTTTCATGCAGGACAATGCTCCATCACACGCGTCCAAGTACTCCACAGCGTGGCTGGCTAGACAGGGTATAAAAGAAGAAAATCTAATGACATGGCCTCCTTGTTCACCTGATCTGAACCCCATTGAGAACCTGTGGTCCATCATCAAATGTGAGATTTACAAGGAGGGAAAACAGTACACCTCTCTGAACAGTGTCTGGGAGGCTGTGGTTGCTGCTGCACGCAATGTTGATGGTGAACAGATCAAAACACTGACAGAATCCATGGATGGCAGGCTTTTGAGTGTCCTTGCAAAGAAAGGTGGCTATATTGGTCACTGATTTGTTTTTGTTTTGTTTTTGAATGTCAGAAATGTATATTTGTGAATGTTGAGATGTTATATTGGTTTCACTGGTAAAAATAAATAATTGAAATGGGTATATATTTGTTTTTTGTTAAGTTGCCTAATAATTATGCACAGTAATAGTCACCTGCACACACAGATATCCCCCTAAAATAGCTATAACTAAAAACAAACTAAAAACTACTTCCAAAACTATTCAGCTTTGATATTAATGAGATTTTTGGGTTCATTGAGAACATGGTTGTTGTTCAATAATAAAATTAATCCTCAAAAATACAACTTGCCTAATAATTCTGCACTCCCTGTGTATATATTATTTTTGCAGGAACTGACTGGCAGCAGTTTTAGCTTTTAAGAAAACTTTTCTTCTCTAAAATTGCTAAAATGCCATAAAAACTTAACAACAAACACAATGCTCAAATGCACTGCTCGACCCCATGCCCTACTTCCATGCACAGCTACAGACAGATCGGCATATGATAGATATATCTATCTTTCTATCTATCAATCAATCTTTCTAGTATCTATCTCTCTATCTATCTTTCTATCTATCTATCAATCAATCAATCTTTCTAGTATCTATCTCTCTATCTATCTATCTGTCTGTCAGTCTGTCTGTCTGTCTGTCTATTGTTTAAAATAATAAGCAATATCTATCTCTGTTATCTGTAGTGCCTAGTAAGGTCTGAATGGTTTGATTTTCATGCAGGCATTTTTAGTCAGGAGGGCCAGTTGCTATAAACTATGACTAGTTCTGGCTGTATGCCTGTTTTTCTAATACTCTTCTTCTTCTTGTGTAATTCTTGCATTCCATTCTGTATCATAAACACCTAAATTACTTTAGTGTCCTGCCAAGCCAAAACAAGGAATTTATCAGAAAAACAGTCATCCCTGACCTTTTTGCCTTTTTTTTTTAAATAAAATTTTTATTGAGGTAATTGAGATAGACAATATAAACAATATGAATTCAAGAGAAAAAATAAATGATTTCCAGTTTCAAATATACTCAAGAGACAAATCAGAACTTACAAAAATGTAAAACAAAACAACACCAGTCAGAAATAACCTATGGATGTCTTCTATGGTACACGAGAAACTAGTTTAATCTTCAAGCAAGATTATATCAATGATACCTCCTTTATATTTTTCAAATCTGAGTTCTCTAAGGGATAAAGAAGAGGCTACTTTTGAGCCTTGACTTATTAATTATAAAAGTAAACAGTTTACAAAGCAGGTAAATGGAATATGATAGCCAACCTTTTTGCCTTTTTAATTATATGGTCAGACTCAGAGTAACATCTACTACATTGATGAATAGAATCTGAGCTGATTTAAATTTTATGTTGTAACCATATTTGGTAAAAAAAAGGCCCTGTCTCCTGTGTATAAATACCTGGGATGAGGACTGACCCCCCAGATAAAACTTTGTATTGCTTCTCTCCATACTGCAGTGGTGTATTGTCAATAAACAAACTCTCTTTAACCTGTCTTGGTCTGAAGAAGTTATTCAGTCCAGGATGAATATCACCAACACTATCTATCTATCTATCTATCTATCTATCTATCTATCTATTTATCTATTTATCATCTATCTATCATCTGCCTATCTGTCTGTAGCTGTGCATGTAAGTAGGGCATGGGGTCGAGCAGTGCATTTGAGCATTGTGTTTGTTGTTTAGTTTTTATGGCATTTTAGAAATTTTAGAGAAGAAACGTTTTCTCAAAAGCTAAAACTGCTGCCAGTCAGTTCCTGCAAAAATAATATATATATATATATATATACAGTATATAAATGTACCTAGTGAGCTGGGATCTTAGCTTAGATAGATACTAGATAGATACATAGATAGATGATATATATATTATTATTATACTTTATTTATGAAGCACCAACATATTCCGCAGCGCTGTCCATGGATACAATTCATTTAAATAAAGCAATACAAGACTTGTAAAAGACAGGACAAAATTTACAAACACATACAGGAGGGATTGAGGGCCCTATTCCTGTGGGAACTTACAATCTAGAAGGGTAGGAGGTTGAGAAACAGGAGGTGAGGACTGCAAGATTTGGAAAGATGTCAATACAGAGTTAGATGAGGGAAATGTTAGGTAAGTGAAGTTAATTTATTATTGAGTTGGGTGGTAGGCTTCCCTGAACAGAAAAGTCTTCAGGGAGCATTTAAAGGAAGAAAGATTAGGACAAAGCCTGACAGCACGAGGGAGAGTGTTCCAGAGGGTAGGTGCTGCACGACAGAAGTCCTGCAGTCTAGCATGAGAGGAGGTGATAGTTGCAGATGCAAGGAGCAGGTCATTGTTGGATCTTACTGGATGGGCTGGAGTATACTTGTGTATTAGAGAGGATAGGTAGAGGGGAGGGGCGTTGGTGAGAGCTTTGTATGTAAGGGTGAGAATTTAGAATTTAATTCTGCTTTGAATGGGGAGCCAATGAAGGGACTCGCAGAGAGGTGCAGCAGATGCAGATCGACAGGAAAGGTGGATCAGCCTGGCGGAGGCATTTAGGATGGATTGAAGGTGAGAGAGGCGGGAAAGAGGAAGGCCAGCGATTAGGTTATTGCAGTAGTCAAATCGGGAGATAACAAGGGAGTGGATTATTTGCTTTGTGGTGTCAGCGCTCAGAAAAGGGCGAATTTTGGAAATATTGCGTAGATGGTTGCGGCAGGATGTAGAAAGCGATTGGATATGGGGGACGAATGATAGATTTGAGTCAAGTGTGACTCCGAGGCAGCGGACTTGGGGCGATGGGGAAATGGTGATGCCGTCAACAGGGGGGGATAAGAATGAGCTCAGTCATGGACATGTTAATCTTTAGGTGGTGAGAGGCCATCCAGGAAGAAATACCAGATAAGCAGTCGCTGACATGAGAAATGACAGAGGGAAAGAGAGCAGGGGTGGAGAGGTAGATCTGGGTGTCATCAGCATAGAGGTGATATTTGAAGCCATAACTGTTGATAAGTTTACCCAGCAAAGAAGTATAGATGGAGAAGAGTAGAGAACCCAGAACAGATCCTTGAGGTACTCCAACAGACATAGGCATAGGAGAGGAGGAGTCGCCGGCAAATGACACAGAAAAAGACCTGTGGGAAAGATAGGAGTGAATCCAGGAAAGAGCAGTGTCACAGAGGCCAAAAGAGCTAAGGGTCTGTAGGAGGAGGGGGTGGTCAACTGTGTCGAAGGCAGCTGAGAGGTCGAGTAAGATGAGTATAAAGTAGTGGCCAATAATTTTTGCAGAGAGAAGATCATTTGTAATCTTGGTAAGGGCAGTCTCAGTTGAATGTTTTGGGCGGAATCCGGATTGCAGTGGGTCAAGCAAGGAGTTGGTGGAAAGGAAGTTGGTTAGGCGATTGTAAACTAATTTTTCAAGGAGTTTTGATGTTAGTGGAAGCAGTAATATGGGGCGGTAGCTTCCGGGAGAATTAGGGTCGAGGGAGGGTTTTTTGAGTATGGGAGTGACTTTTGCGTGTTTGAAAGAAGATGGGAATTAGCCGGTAGAGAGAGATAGGTTGAAGATGTGGGTAAGAGCAGGAGTGAGGGTGGAAGAAAGGGAGGGTATTAGTTGGGAAGGGATAGGGTCGAGTGGGCAGGTAGTGAGGCATGAGGAAGATAGTAAGGAAGAAACTTCATTCTTAGTGGCTGGATGGATGGAAGATAGAGAGGGTGGCAGAGGGAGTAATTGGGCCTTTTGGAATATTGCAGGTTGGGGTTGGGATGTTGCTTCGGATAGTACGTGTTTTGTTTAAAAAGTAGTCTGTCAGGGCTTGAGCACTAAAGACAGATGGGGGTGGTGGAGCAGGTGGGTACAGGAGAGAGTTAAAGGTGGAAAAGAGTCATTTAGGGTTTGAGGAAAGAGTAGATATGAGAGAAGAGAAGTAAGTTTGCTTGGCTAAGTGAAGGGCAGAAGTGTATGAGCGAAGAATAAACTTATAGTGTATGAAATCAGGTTCAGAGTGAGTTTTCCTCCAGACACGCTCAGCAGTACGAGAGCATTTTTGCAAATAGCGTGTATGCTGAGCATGTCAGGGCTGTAACTGACTGCGTGGTGTTTTGCGCAGCTGGGGAGGGGCAAGTGTGTCTAGTGCAGAGGAGAGAGTTTTGTTATAGTGGGCTGTAGCGAGATCAGGGCAGGTTATAGTGGAAGTGTAAGGGAGGAGATTTTGAATGATTTTTGAAAATTGCAGTGGGTCCACAGCATGTAGATTTCTGCAGGTGCGGGGGCGGGATGGAGAAGTGGGTTTAGCTTTTGCATTAATATTATAGGTGACCAGGTGATGGTCTGAAATGGGAAAAGGGTGACAGGTGGTGTCAGATATAGAGCAGAGGTAGGAAAATACCAGGTCGATGAAGTGTCCATCACGGTGAATCAGGAGTAGGGTGGATTGTGAGAGACCGAAGGAGGATGTGAGTGAAAGAAGTTTAGAGGCAGCAGGGGAAGATGGGTTGTCAATGGGAATGTTGAAGTCCCCAAGAATTAGAAAGTGAGGAAGCCAGGTGGCAAAGTTGTCAAAGAATTGGGAGGTTGGTCCAGGAGGGCGATAGATGACTGCCACTTTGAGGGAGAGAGGGGAGAACAGGCGAATACAGTGGACTTCAAAGGAGGAGGAGAGCGATGGGATTGGAGGTAGGTATTGATAAGTGCAGGAGGGGGAGAGCAAGATGCCAACACCGCCGCCACGTTTCTCACCTGGCCTAGGGGTATGGCTAAAGTGAAGGCCACCATGTGTGAGAGCAGCAATGGAAACAGTGTCAGAAGGAGATTACCAGGTTTCTGTAATTGCTAAAATGGTGAAATCATTTGATAAAAACAGGTCATGAATGGCTGTAAGTTTGTTGCAGACAGAGCGAGAGTTCCATAGTGCGCAGGTGAAAGGAGTGTGTGCATGTGGGATGCATTGGATGGAAATGAGGTTATGTGTGTTGCTTTTATTAAAGTTTCTATAAAGAGTGCGTGATTGGGTAATGGTGGGAATGAGGGTGGGCCCAGGATTAGGAGAGATTTTGCCTGATGCTAATAGCAGCAAGATGGAAAGTAAGAGTAGGTGAGAATGAGATTTATGGAAGTGGGGGCATTTCTGTGAGGTGGTGCAGTTTATTGATATAGATTTTAAAATAGAAAGTAGTTCATGAGAGCTAAGGTAAGGAGAAGAAAGCAGAGAGGGGCCGATATAAACTGCGTGTGGAGAAGGGTAAGGTATGAGCATGTGAGCTAAGGTAAGGAGAGGAAAGGAGAGAGTGGCTGATATAAACTGCGTGTGGAGAAGGGTAAGGTATGAGCATGTGAGCTAAGGTAAGGAAAGGAGAGAGGGGCCGATATAAACTGCGTGTGGAGAAGGGTAAGGCATGAGCATGTGAGCTAAGGTAAGGAGAGGAAAGGAGAGAGGGGCCGATATAAACTGCGTGTGGAGAAGGGTAAGGTATGAGCATGTGAGCTAAGGTAAGGAGAGAGGGGCCGTTATAAACTGCATGTGAGAAGGGTAAGGTATCAGCATGTGAGCTAAGGTAAGGAGAGAGGGGCCGATATAAACTGCATGTGAGAAGGGTAAGGTATGAGCATGTGAGCTAAGGTAAGGAGAGAGGGGCCGATATAAACTGCATGAGGAGAAGGGTAAGGTATGAGCATGTGAGCTAAGGTAAGGAGAGGAG
>NC_069508.1:18821885-18939385 GCF_027579735.1 Bombina bombina
GTGATTTAGCATATGAGTATTATGTCCCTTTAGTATCAAGTGATTTAGCATATGAGTATTATGTCCCTTTAGTATCAAGTGATTTAGCATATGAGTATTATGTCCCTTTAGTATCAAGTGATTTAGCATATGAGTATTATGTCCCTTTAGTATCAAGTGATTTAGCATATGAGTATTATGTCCCTTTAACATCAAGTGATTTAGCATATGAGTATTATGCCCCTTTAGTATCAAGTGATTTAGCATATGAGTATTATGTCCCTTTAACATCAAGTGATTTAGCATATGAGTATTATGTCCCTTTAGTATCAAGTGATTTAGCATATGAGTATTATGTCCCTTTAGTATCAAGTGATTTAGCATATGAGTATTATGTCCCTTTAGTATCAAGTGATTTAGCATATGAGTATTATGTCCCTTTAGTATCAAGTGATTTAGCATATGAGTATTATGTCCCTTTAACATCAAGTGATTTAGCATATGAGTATTATGTCCCTTTAGTATCAAGTGATTTAGCATATGGGTATTATGTCCCTTTAGTATCAAGTGATTTAGCATATGAGTATTATGTCCCTTTAGTATCAAGTGATTTAGCATATGAGTATTATGTCCCTTTAGTATCAAGTGATTTAGCATATGAGTATTATGTCCCTTTAGTATCAAGTGATTTAGCATATGAGTATTATGTCCCTTTAGTATCAAGTGATTTAGCATATGAGTATTGTGTCCCTTTAGTATCAAGTGATTTAGCATATGAGTATTATGTCCCTTTAGTATCAAGTGATTTAGCGTATGAGTATTATGTCCCTTTAACATCAAATGATTTAGCATATGAGTGTTATGTCCCTTTAACATCAAGTGATTTAGCATATGAGTATTATGTCCCTTTAGTATCAAGTGATTTAGCATATGAGTGTTATGTCCCTTTAACATCAAGTGATTTAGCATATGAGTATTATGTCCCTTTAGTATCAAGTGATTTAGCATATGAGTGTTATGTCCCTTTAACATCAAGTGATTTAGCATATGAGTATTATGTCCCTTTAACATCAAGTGATTTAGCATATGAGTATTATGTCCCTTTAGTATCAAGTGATTTAGCATACGAGTATTATGTCCCTTTAGTATCAAGTGATTTAGCATATGAGTATTATGTCCCTTTAGTATCAAGTGATTTAGCATATGAGTATTATGTCCCTTTAATATCAAGTGATTTAGCATATGAGTATTATGTCCCTTTAGTATCAAGTGATTTAGCATATGAGTATTATGTCCCTTTAGTATCAAGTGATTTAGCATATGAGTATTATGTCCCTTTAATATCAAGTGATTTAGCATATGAGTATTATGTCCCTTTAGTATCAAGTGATTTAGCATATGAGTATTATGTCCCTTTAGTATCAAGTGATTTAGCATATGAGTATTATGTCCCTTTAGTATCAAGTGATTTAGCATATGAGTATTATGTCCCTTTAGTATCAAGTGATTTAGCATATGAGTATTATGTCCCTTTAAAGGGACAGTTTAGTCAAAATTAAACTCATGATTCAGATAGAGCAGCAATTTTAAGCAACTTTCTAATTTACTCCTATTATCATTTTTTCTTCATTCTCTTGTTATCTTTATTTGAAAAAGCTGGAATGTAAAGCTTAGGAGCCAGCCTATTTTTGGTTTATCACCTGGGTAACACTTTCTCATTGGT
This sequence comes from Bombina bombina, assembly GCF_027579735.1. Classification (NCBI taxonomy): domain Eukaryota; kingdom Metazoa; phylum Chordata; class Amphibia; order Anura; family Bombinatoridae; genus Bombina; species Bombina bombina. The sequence goes on from NC_069508.1 coordinate 18,823,588, forward strand.
GTCTAAATGTAGCCACCAATCAGCAAGTGCTACACTGGTGCTAAACCAAAAATGGTCCGACTCCAACGCTTACATTAAAATAAAGATACCAAGAGAACAAATAATATTTGATAATACGAGTAAATTAGAAAGGTACTTAATAGCTGCACTATCTGAATCATGAACGTTTAATTTTGACTAAACTGTCCCTTTAATGATTCAGATAGAGCCTAGAATTTTATAACAACTTTCATTTTACTTCTGCACTGAGACAGCTGTGGTGTTTGATTGTTCTATGATTCCATTCCTGTTGGTACAATAAGAATCTCCATAAAAGTCTATGTAGTTGTGTTTAGATCACCACCAGATTACACCGTTTACAACAGCAATAGCATTGGAAATAAGACCTTGGTGTGGAGTTTGTTGGTAAAATGCTCCCTCTAGCGGTCCTAACGGATATTAAACAGAATAAAACATTATTTGGTCACATTTGTTTTGTTTCCTTGTTGTCACATGAGCCAAGAAATTGTACAAACACAAATGGTGATTATAAATAATAGTTTGTACTCTATATGAATGATACATATAAAAAGCACATTCCAACACAAATTTAGTGCAAAATGCAATCCTTATGCTGAATCTCCACTATCAATATTTGTCTAAATGAAGAAGTGATTTTACTGCAAATTAAATCATAATTATTTTCATGGACACAGTCTGATGGAGAAAATGTGAGATATATAAAGTTTCCCTAAGTTATGGTAGATAAGAGATTTGTTTGTATGCAAATACCACATTTATAGCTTTTTGTTACAGATTAATAATAATAATAATAATCTGCACCATCAGCCCATAACCTTTTCCACACCTTATCTGCACATAACACTTGGGTGCTACGTCTACTAACTTACCCAGTTAAAGGGACAACCCTCCTGATGCTAGATCCTCTTCACTGAACCCTCAGCATACATAGTAACATATATAAATGTACTTTTGTCTTTAGACAAATTAGTATTTGCCCAAATTTATTGTGTTTCAGTAAATCGTCCCTAAATCAAAGCACCCAAAAAAAATAATCAGTGAACGTTTGTTTTGTTCGTTCTTCATTAGGCTCCATACAAAGGGGCAGGAAAGGTTATTTAACCAGCTCCTTTAATTGCAATGATGTACAGGCATTTGTACAATGTCCCCTATCCAATCCATGGTATTACTAATGATTGTTGTTACGGACAGCCAGTCAGGCATTAAATGTTCCTTTTAATCATACGGGCTTGTCCAATCAAGCCTTAACTTAGCATAGGGAGGTGGGAGACTAGGGGAAGCTCAGCTATTTTCAATCATTTTGACTACAGGTGTAGTGCATTTGCGTTCTCCTGGCATGCTTCAGTCATTCACTATCTCTTTTGCTCCCCTCAAAGTATATTTTGCCAAATTGCCACTATGTTAGTAACTTGTTAATGCGACATATTTGCAAATGCGATATTTGCGCTCCAATTAGTAATACCAGTGCATGCAAATACCCGCTGGTATTACAAGTTTGCTGCAATTCAATAGCGATCTCGTGTTTGCATTGCAGGCAAGCATTGTACTCACGAGAGCACGCTTCCATAGACTCAAATGGGAGCCTCGTTAGGGGGTAAGGTATGCAGCGATGGCAGCAATTTTAAATATATATGTACAGTATGCGTTAATATGTGTATATAAACATATTAACACATTAATATGTATGTATACCAGCATATACATATATGTTTACAAGGAACACACAGTTCACCATAGACTGCAATGTAAAGGCACTTTTCAGTACCATTTTTTTTTTCTAGCACCTCACACTGCTACGTTTAACCCATAAAAACTACTCCGTGCAGTTGTTTTTTATTTAAAAAAAAATGCTACATTTAGAAAATGGGTCACATTTAGGATTTTTTAGTTAGTTTTTTTTATCTTGGGGGGGTTGGTTGGGTGGTGGGTTGTTTAACTTAGGGCAATGCCCTACAAAATGCCCTTTTAAGGGCTATTGGTTGTTTATTGTAGGTTAGGGGGTGTTTTTATTCTGGGGGCCTTTTTTATAGGGCTATTAGATTAAATGCAATTGTTTTTGATAATTTCGTTTATTATTTTTGTAAGCTTAGTGTTTTTTATTTTTCGTAATTTAGTGTTTATTATTTCTTGCAATTTTAGATTTTTTATTTTTTTTCGTAGTGTTTTTTTTTTTACATTTTTAATTTAGGTTTTTAATTGGTAGTATTTTTTTATTTTATTAAAATAGTTATGTTAGGTTAATTTATAGTTTAGTATTAGGTTTATTTTTATTTCACAGGTAAGTTTTTATTTATTTAACTTTTGTAATTTGAATTTAATGTTAGGAGGCTGTTAGGTTTAGGGGTTAATAGTTTAATTTAGTGTTTTATAATGTGGGGGGGTGGCGGTCTAGGGGTTAATAGGTTTAGTTTAGTAGTTATGATGTGGAGGCTGGAGGTTTAGGGGTTAATACTTTATTATAGTGTTGGCAATGTGGGGGGCCGGCGGTTTAGGGGTTAATAACTTGTATTAGTGTTGGCGATGTCGGGGAGCGGCAGTTTAGGGGTTAATATATGTAAAAAGTGTTGGCGATGTGGGTGGGCGGCAGATTAGGGATTAATAACTTTATTTAATTGTTGCAATGTTTTCTGTGTCCTATTACTGTCCCTTTAACCTCCCTAAAATGCCAAAAAAATAAACAACGTACAGCTTTTGATGTAAAAATGATGTTTAATATAGCAAACATATTTACCAGATCTGGTGCATCAAATTCATTTTACTTTGTTGTGTGCATTGTTTGCGCATTGCAGGGAGGGTCAGCAGTCCCCGGAGCAGTGGCAAAAGATGTACGGCCGATGTTCTGGCAATGAAATCTACCACATCAAGATGGAAGAGAGCATCTTCTTCGCTGAATACGAGGGGAAAAGCTTCACATACGCCTCTTTCCATGCTCATAAAAAGTACGTAGCAATTTCTGGTGCAGATTTTTATAAGATTAAAGGGGGATTATAGGTACATAAATCTACAGCTTTTTTATCCCACAGCACAAGCCCATTTTTTTTTCAGAGGGTACCGATGTCACTGCAGCATTGTAGGGAATCCAACAGCTTCCAAATAAAATTAGGACATTTTTGTTGAATTGAATGAGAAATATAGATACAAAGTATCATAACTTTTGATAAGAACCATAAAGCCCATAATTGCTTTTAAAGTGCATGTTTAATTAATAATAAGGCTAGGCTTATTTATATCCCAGGATTTGTTTGTATTCCTTAGTCTATTGACACTATTGAAAGTCTGTTTCATGAATTAACTACCCTTTTGGAAAATTATACCTGAACTTACCTGGCTGTAAGGAACATTATTTTATGTCACATACGCATCATATTGGTGCCACTGAATTATATTGTCTATTATAGATAAATATTATTAGAGAGAAAAACACATTGCAAATGCCCAGTATGCTTGTTGGATTCTGTAAATTAGTTGATGTCTTAAAATAACTTCTATGAAGACGTTATATTGATGACATCCTTTGTGAAATTGAAAGACGCACATCACAATTGTACTATTTTAAAAATGTTTAAATTATTTACCAATCTTAATTGCTCTGAAATGTATAAAAAGAAACATAGTTAAATTATCCCACATGTATGGAAGTAAATACATTTAGTGCAGGTAGAATATTAATTTCTTAGACAATGTGTTTGTAGTAATTCACAAAGTAGTGTTTCCTTAATTACAAAATGGCATTCTTTTATAGTTTCTGACTTTATTCATTTGACTCTTATAGCATCTGTATCACTGACTTGGGTTATATGTATGTCATAAACAGTAAATGACACAAAAAGCTCACACAGTTTAAATCTGTTCACCACAAAAATAAAAGAATAACAATTTAACCTAAAAACATAAATAGTAATAATTTATCAAAAAAGTTACCCGAGGAATATGAATCTGTTTACTTTTTTATATATCAAAATAATAACATACTACAATATAAAATATAATATAAATATATTTTACTTGTTATTGTCTTTTTTGTACAGAGAGTGCAGTCAGAGGGGTCAATTTATCAAGCTCCATATGGAGCATGATGCCTCGTGTTTCCGGCGAGCCTGAAGGCTGGCCGGAAACAGAAGTTATGAAGCAGCGGTCTGAAGACCGCTGCTCCATGACCTGTCTGTCTGTTCTGAGGCGACGGACAGACATCAACTCGATCGAATATGATCGGGTTGTATGACACCCCCTGCTAGCGGCTGATTGGCCACAAATCTGCAGGGGGCGGCATTGCACAAACAGTTCACAACAACTACTGGTGCATTTATCGATGTGCAGTGGACATGATACGCTACCTCATATCATGTCCTCTCGCACATTAATAAATTGACCCCTAAAACTTGGGGCCATAATACTTCTCTCTTATTCTTTTTAAAGGGACATTCTATTCAAAATTAAATTTCATGATTCAGATAGGGCATGCAATTGTTAACAACTTTCCAGTTTGCTTTTACTATCACATTTGCTTTGTTCTCTTGGTATTCTTTATTGAAAGCTAAACCTAGGTAAGCTCATATGCTAATTTATAAGCCCTTGTAATATAGATAATATTGTGATCACACCCGTGGAGTTATTTAGGAGTCAGCACTAATTGCCAAACATGCAAGTTTGTCAAAAGCACTGAAATAAGGAGGCAGTCTGCAGAGGCTTAGATACAATGTAATCACAGAGGTAAAAAGTATATTAATATAACTGAGATAAGGAGCAGTCTGCAGAGGCTTAGATACAGGGTAATCACAGAGGTAAAAAGTATATTAATATAACCGAGATAAGGAGCAGTCTGCAGAGGCTTAGATACAATGTAATCACAGAGGTAAAAAGTATATTAATATAACAGTGTTGGTCGTGCAAAACTGGGGAATGGGTAATAAAGGGATTATTTATCTTTTAAACACTAACAATTCTGGAGTAGACTGTCCCTTTAAGTAATACAAATACATATTCACCTCCTCAATTTACAACACATTAGACTTGTATTTCCTGCTTTTTGCTTATCCCTGGGTCAATCTAATACTTAAACACTAGATCTTCATTCAGATCCCTGGGTCAATCTAATACATAAACATTAGATCTTCATTCAGATCCCTGGGTCAATCTAATACATAAACACTAGATCTTCATTCAGATCCCTGGGTCAATCTAATACATAAACACTAGATCTTCATTCAGATCCCTGGGTCAATCTAATACATAAACACTAGATCTTCATTCAGATCCCTGGGTCAATCTAATACATAAACACTAGATCTTCATTCAGATCCCTGGGTCAATCTAATACATAAACACTAGATCTTCATTCAGATCCCTGGGTCAATCTAATACATAAACACTAGATCTTCATTCAGATCCCTGGGTCAATCTAATACATAAACACTAGATCTTCATTCAGATCCCTGGGTCAATCTAATACATAAACACTAGATCTTCATTCAGATGCAATATAGAACTTTCATTTTGTTAATGAGTTGTTCATTGGAAGTTTGTGCAAAATGATGTATTCTTGATTCAATTAAAGGACCACTAAATACATTACAGTTACATAATCCACAAATACATTATGAAAAAACAATGCACTAACACTTTAGCCCCCATTTATTAAATTCTGGAGGACAAGGTTCACGCATAGGAATCTTGTCCTCTTGCATTGTGGCTAACAAATGCTCATACAGCCATATCCCCTTGCTCTGGTACAACCAATCACATTAGAGCAGGGCTTGTCAATCATCTGTTCTGAATCTGATAGGGGGGATTTAACTCTGCAAGCCTTGAGGTGACAGAGAGATAAATTAGCAGAAATCTTAAGACCACAATTAATTATCTAGTGTTTCAGGCCTGCTTGTTCAAGCTTGAAACACTTGAATCTTAAATAGGCACTTACTGTGACTTTCAAATTAAGATTTTTAGGGATTTTTTTCTTGCAATTTCAAAGTTATTTCCATTTTCACTTCCCCTGTAACATGTGATAGAAATCAGCCAATCTCAAATGTGTGTGAATGTGTGTATATATATATATTGTAGAATAAAACACTCGCTGGTCTTCAGACATCAGTGAAAACTCTCATTTATTAAGTGACGTTTCGGGACCAAACAAAGTCCCTTCCTCTTAGTAAATTAGTGTCAGTTATATGTCCGTATAAGTCCTTAGATCAGACCCCATAGCCTGTAGCCCCTGTCAGTTACATGCCCATATAAGAGCTCAGATCAGACCCCATAGCTTGTAGCCCTTGTCAGTTATGTGCCCATATAAGAGCTCAGATCAGACCCCATAGCCTATAGCCCCTGTCAGTTACATGCCCATATAAGAGCTCAGATCAGACCCCATAGCCTGTAGCCCCTGTCAGTTACATGCCCATATAAGAGCTCAGATCAGACCCCATAGCCTGTAGCCCCTGTCAGTTACATGCCCATATAAGAGCTCAGATCAGACCCCGTAGCCTGTAGCCCCTGTCAGTTACATGCCCATATAAGAGCTCAGATCAAACCCCATAGCCTGTAGCCCCTGTCAGTTACATGCCCATATAAGAGCTCAGATCAGACCCCCATAGCCTGTAGCCCCTGTCAGTTATATGCCCATATAAGAGCTCAGATCAGACCCCATAGCCTGTAGCCCTTGTCTCGCACATGCTCAGTAGAAGCTGGAGCCTAAGAAAGTGTGCATATATCAAAATTGTGCACAGTTTAATAATGGAAGTCAGAATGTTACTTAAACCTGCAGGCTCTATCAGAATCCTGAAAGTTTAGTTTGGACTTTCATTTATTTGCTTTATGTGTAAAGATATTCTGTGGCCCCTCATCTGAAAATGTAGGAGACCTCTGGTCTGCTATATATTGTCAATTTTATGTATGCAAAGTAAAAGCATTGTCATATTTTGTCCTTATTTTATTTACAATGTTCTCATTCACCCTCAGATTTGGTGTTTGCCTGACCGGTGTAAGAAGAGAGGATAACAAGAATATTTTACTAAACCCAGGGCCACGATACATCATGAACTCCACAGACACCTGCTTCTATATCCACGTCACCAAGGAAGAGAACTCAGCGTTCAAAAAGCAGGAACAGCTTGAAAAGTTACGCAAATATAAATCATCCTATCATGGGCCGTCCCGGCTGCCAGTCCATAGTATAATCGCCAGTATGGGTGGGTATCAATAACTTAATGTTAACTCTTATCTATTGCATTAGTGTTCTTAAATAGACAAATAATTCCAATATTATTTTACAGCTATTAGGAAGTTTTTATTTAAATGAACTATTTTCTTTAACAAAGGAAGTTAAAAACATGTGTCTGCCTATTCCAATCCATTAGAAACGCTACACAAGGTGCTTTTTGTTGGGGTCTTAAAATACAGTCGCCTATAAAGTACAGATGTCTTGTGGTTTACCAGTGGCTGTGTGCGACTTAAACTCTCTACTTTACATTGTGGGAATTATGCATTACTGCTCTAGTGCATCAAAAATACACATTATTATTAAACATTATGGGCCAGATTACAAGTACAGCGCTAGAAATAAGCTTTTTGCACTCGTCGGGTTGCACTCGTTTTATAAGTTGAAAGTAAACTGTTTTTACACACACACACATGCATATATATATATATATATATATATATATATACACACATATATATTTATGTGTTCATATGTGTTTGTATGTTTGTAAATACATAAATTCACATATAAATACACATATATATATATATATATATATATATATATATATATATATATATATATATATATATATATATATATATATATTTAGAAATGTAATAGTCCTAATGTACATGGGTCATTTTTTGAAGTACAACGGTACAACCCTTTGCTTCCCCCCTCTTTTTTGCTCTCTCTCTCACCCCCTCCCTTTTGCACTCTCTTTCTCTCCCCCTCTCTTTTGCTCTCTCTTCCACTCTCTTTTGCTCTCTCCCCCCTCTATTTTGCTCTCTCTCCCTGTCTCTTTTGCTCTCTCTCTCACTATTCTGTTTTGCTCTCTCTATCTCTCCCACTCTCTTTTGCTCTATCTCTATCCCCCTCTCTTTTGCTCTCTCTCACCCCACTCTTTTGCTCTCTCTCTCCCCCCTCTCTTCTGCACTCTCTCTCTCCTTCCTCTCTTTTGCTCTCTCTCTCTCCCCCCCTCTCTTTTGCTCTCTCTCTCTCTCTCTCTCTCTCTCTCTCTCTCTCTCCCCCCCTCTCTTTTGCTCTCTCTCTCTCTCCCCCTCTCTTTTGCTCTCTCGCCCCTCTCTTTTGCTCTCTCTCCCCCTCTTTTGCTCTCTCTCCCCCTCTTTTGCTCAGCCCCCTCTCTTTTGCTCTCTCTCTCCTCCCTCTTTTGCTCTCTCTCTGTCACAACTACGATCACTCCTGCCGACCACGCCCATTGGCCTGCTCCCATCCGGCCACGTCCCTGCCGCGTCCACCCCCACTTCCGCCAGGCCTCGCTCGCTCGCTCACCGTTCTTGTGGTGGGCAGCAGATCAGTTGTGTTTGCCTAAGGCCAGGTGTGTTTGTCCTTGTGATGTCTCTACTACGCATGAAAGCTTCGGACAAACACACTTAGGGGCATATTTATCAAGCCCCGTACGGAGCTTGATGCCCTGTCTAAAGAACGCTGCTCCATGTCCTGTCCACCTGCTTTGAGGCCGCGGACAGAAATCGCCAGAAATCAAACTGATCGAATACAATCGGGTTGATTGACACCCCCTGCTAGCGGCCGATTGGCCGTGAATCTGCAGGGGGGTGGTATTGCACCAGCGGTTCACAAGAACTGCAGGTGCAATGATAAATGCCGACAGCGTATGCTGTCAGCATTTATCGATGTGCAGCGGACATGATCCGAAATATCGGATCATGTCCGCTCGCACAATCATAAATATACCCCTTGGCCTTTTATATTATAGGATATGTCTATGTCCTTTGTCTTATATATTTTAGCCCTTATAACTATTGTGTGCAATATTTGTTTTAATATCATTTTTGTTAGACAGTGTTATTATGACTATAAATGTACTTTTTAATTTATTTTATGTGTTTTGTGACACTTTTTCGTGAAACAGTTGACCAGAGCTCTGAAGTCACTGCAATTATTTTAAACTAGTGTCTGATACACACACAATACAATAAACTAGTGTCTGATACACACACAATACAATAAACTAGTGTCTGATACACACACACACAATACAATAAACTAGTGTCTGATACACACACAATACAATACAATAAACTAGTGTCTGATACACACACACACACACACAATACAATACAATAAACTAGTGTCTGATACACACACACACAATACAATAAACTAGTGTCTGATACACACACAATACAATAAACTAGTGTCTGATACACACACACACAATACAATAAACTAGTGTCTGATACACACACAATACAATAAACTAGTGTCTGATACACACACACACAATACAATAAACTAGTGTCTGATACACACACAATACAATACAATAAACTAGTGTCTGATACACACACACACACACACAATACAATACAATAAACTAGTGTCTGATACACACACAATACAATAAACTAGTGTCTGATACACACACAATACAATAAACTAGTGTCTGATACACACACAATACAATAAACTAGTGTCTGATACACACACAATACAATAAACTAGTGTCTGATACACACACAATACAATAAACTAGTGTCTGATACACACACAATACAATAATCTAGTGTCTGATACACACACAATACAATAAACTAGTGTCTGATACACACACAATACAATAATCTAGTGTCTGATACACACACACTACAATAAACTAGTGTCTGATACACACACAATACAATAAACTAGTATCTGATACACACACAATACAATAAACTAGTGTCTGATACACACACACACAATACAATAAACTAGTGTCTGATACACACACAATACAATAAACTAGTGTCTGATACACACACAATACAATAAACTAGTATCTGATACACACACAATACAATAATCTAGTGTCTGATACACACACAATACAATAAACTAGTGTCTGATACACACAATACAATAAACTAGTGTCTGATACACACACAATACAATAAACTAGTGTCTGATACACACAATACAATAAACTAGTGTCTGATACACACACAATACAATAAACTAGTTTCTGATACACACACAATACAATAAACTAGTGTCTGATAAACACACAATACAATAAACTAGTGTCTGATACACACACAATACAATAAACTAGTTTCTGATACACACACAATACAATAAACTAGTGTCTGATACACACACAATACAATAAACTAGTGTCTGATACACACACAATACAATAAACTAGTGTCTGATACACACACAATACAATAAACTAGTGTCTGATACACACACAATACAATAAACTAGTGTCTGATACATACACAATACAATAAATTAGTGTCTGATACACACACAATACAATAAACTAGTGTCTGATACACACACAATACAATAAACTAGTGTCTGATACACACACAATACAATAAACTAGTGTCTGATACACACACAATACAATAAACTAGTGTCTGATACACACAATACAATAAACTAGTGTCTGATACACACACAATACAATAAACTAGTGTCTGATACACACAATACAATAAACTAGTGTCTGATACACACACAATACAATAAATTAGTGTCTGATACACACACAATACAATAAACTAGTGTCTGATACACACACAATACAATAAATTAGTGTCTGATACACACACAATACAATAAACTAGTGTCTGATACACACATAATACAATAAATTAGTGTCTGATACACACACAATACAATAAACTAGTGTCTGATACACACACAATACAATAAACTAGTGTCTGATACACACACAATACAATAAACTAGTGTCTGATACACACATAATACAATAAATTAGTGTCTGATACACACACAATACAATAAACTAGTGTCTGATACACATACAATACAATAAATTAGTGTCTGATACACACACAATACAATAAACTAGTGTCTGATACACACATAATACAATAAACTAGTGTCTGATACACACAATACAATAAATTAGTGTCTGATACACACACAATACAATAAACTAGTGTCTGATACACGCACAATACAATAAACTAGTGTCTGATACACACAATACAATAAACTAGTGTCTGATACACACACAATACAATAAACTAGTGTCTGATACACACACAATACAATAATCTAGTGTCTGATACACACACAATACAATAAATTAGTGTCTGATACACACACAATACAATAAACTAGTGTCTGATACACACACAATACAATAAATTAGTGTCTGATACACACACAATACAATAAACTAGTGTCTGATACACACACAATACAATAAATTAGTATCTGATAAACACACAATACAATAAATTAGTGTCTGATACACACACAATACAATAAACTAGTGTCTGATACACACACAATACAATAAATTAGTGTCTGATACACACACAATACAATAAACTAGTGTCTGATACACACACAATACAATAAACTAGTGTCTGATACACACACAATACAATAAATTAGTGTCTGATACACACACAATACAATAAATTAGTGTCTGATACACACACAATACAATAAATTAGTATCTGATAAACACACAATACAATAAATTAGTGTCTGATACACACACAATACAATAAACTAGTGTCTGATACACACACAATACAATAAACTAGTTTCTGATACACACACAATACAATAAACTAGTTTCTGATACACACACAATACAATAAACTAGTGTCTGATACACACACACAATACAATAAATTAGTGTCTGATACACACACAATACAATAAACTAGTGTCTGATACACACACACAATACAATAAACTAGTTTCTGATACACACACAATACAATAAACTAGTGTCTGATACACACACAATACAATAAACTAGTGTCTGATACACACACACAATACAATAAACTAGTGTCTGATACACACACAATACAATAAACTAGTGTCTGATACACACACAATACAATAAACTAGTGTCTGATACACACACAATACAATAAACTAGTTTCTGATACACACACAATACAATAAACTAGTGTCTGATACACACACAATACAATAAACTAGTGTCTGATACACACACAATACAATAAACTAGTTTCTGATACACACACAATACAATAAACTAGTTTCTGATACACACACAATACAATAAATTAGTGTCTGATAAACACACAATACAATAAACTAGTGTCTGATACACACACACACAATACAATTAACTAGTGTCTGATACACACACAATACAATAAACTAGTGTCTGATACACACACAATACAATAAACTAATGTCTGATACACACACAATACAATAAACTAGTGTCTGATACACGCACAATACAATAAACTAGTGTCTGATACACGCACAATACAATAAACTAGTTTCTGATACACACACAATACAATAAACTAGTGTCTGATACACACACAATACAATAAACTAGTGTCTGATAAACACACAATACAATAAACTAGTGTCTGATACACACAATACAATAAACTAGTGTCTGATACACACACAATACAATAAACTAGTGTCTGATAAACACACACAATACAATAAACTAGTTTCTGATACACACACAATACAATAAACTAGTGTCTGATAAACACACACAATTCAATAAACTAGTGTCTGATACACGCACAATACAATAAACTAGTTTCTGATACACACACAATACAATAAACTAGTGTCTGATACACACACAATACAATAAATTAGTGTCTGATACACACACACACAATACAATAAACTAGTGTCTGATACACACAATACAATAAACTAGTGTCTGATACACACACACACAATACAATAAACTAGTGTCTGATACACACAATACAATAAACTAGTGTCTGATACACACACAATACAATAAATTAGTATCTGATAAACACACAATACAATAAACTAGTGTCTGATAAACACACAATACAATAAACTAGTGTCTGATACACACACAATACAATAAACTAGTGTCTGATACACACACAATACAATAAACTAGTGTCTGATACACACACAATACAATAAACTAGTGTCTGATAAACACACAATACAATAAACTAGTGTCTGATAAACACACAATACAATAAACTAGTGTCTGATACACACACAATACAATAAACTAGTGTCTGATACACACACAATACAATAAACTAGTGTCTGATACACACACACACAATACAATAAACTAGTGTCTGATACACACACAATACAATAAACTAGTGTCTGATACACACACACACAATACAATAAACTAGTGTCTGATACACACACAATACAATAAACTTGTGTCTGATACACACACACACAATACAATAAACTAGTGTCTGATACACACACAATACAATAAACTAGTGTCTGATACACACACACACAATACAATAAACTAGTGTCTGATACACACACAATACAATAAACTAGTGTCTGATACACACACACACAATACAATAAACTAGTGTCTGATACACACAGTACAATAAACTAGTGTCTGATACACACACACACAATACAATAAACTAGTGTCTGATACACACACAATACAATAAACTAGTGTCTGATACACACACAATACAATAAACTAGTGTCTGATACACACACAATACAATAAACTAGTGTCTGATACACACACACACAATACAATAAACTAGTGTCTGATACACACACAATACAATAAACTAGTGTCTGATACACACACACACAATACAATAAACTAGTGTCTGATACACACACACACAATACAATAAACTAGTGTCTGATACACACACAATACAATAAACTAGTGTCTGATACACACACACACAATACAATAAACTAGTGTCTGATACACACACAATACAATAAACTAGTGTCTGATACACACACACACAATACAATAAACTAGTGTCTGATACACACACAATACAATAAACTAGTGTCTGATACACACACACACAATACAATAAACTAGTGTCTGATACACACAGTACAATAAACTAGTGTCTGATACACACACACACAATACAATAAACTAGTGTCTGATACACACACAATACAATAAACTAGTGTCTGATACACACACAATACAATAAACTAGTGTCTGATACACACACAATACAATAAACTAGTGTCTGATACACACACAATACAATAAACTAGTGTCTGATACACACACACACAATACAATAAACTAGTGTCTGATACACACACACACAATACAATAAACTAGTGTCTGATACACACACAATACAATAAACTAGTGTCTGATACACACACAATACAATAAACTAGTGTCTGATACACACACACACAATACAATAAACTAGTGTCTGATACACACACAATACAATAAACTAGTGTCTGATACACACACAATACAATAAACTAGTGTCTGATACACACACACACAATACAATAAACTAGTGTCTGATACACACACAATACAATAAACTAGTGTCTGATACACACACAATACAATAAACTAGTGTCTGATACACACACACACAATACAATAAACTAGTGTCTGATACACACACAATACAATAAACTAGTTTCTGATACACACACAATACAATAAACTAGTGTCTGATACACACACAATACAATAAACTAGTGTCTGATACACACACAATACAATAAACTAGTGTCTGATACACACACAATACAATAAACTAGTTTCTGATACACACACAATACAATAAACTAGTGTCTGATACACACACAATACAATAAACTAGTTTCTGATACACACACACACAATACAATAAACTAGTGTCTGATACACACACAATACAATAAACTAGTTTCTGATACACACACACACAATACAATAAACTAATGTCTGATACACACACACACAATACAATAAACTAGTGTCTGATACACACACAATACAATAAACTAGTTTCTGATACACACACAATACAATAAATTAGTGTCTGATACACACACAATACAATAAACTAGTTTCTGATACACACACAATACAATAAACTAGTGTCTGATACACACACAATACAATAAATTAGTGTCTGATACACACACAATACAATAAACTAGTTTCTGATACACACACAATACAATAAACTAGTGTCTGATACACACACAATACAATAAACTAGTTTCTGATACACACACAATACAATAAACTAGTGTCTGATACACACACAATACAATAAACTAGTTTCTGATACACACAATACAATAAACTAGTGTCTGATAAACACACAATACAAAAACTAGTGTCTGATACACACACAATACAATAAACTAGTGTCTGATAAACACACAATACAAAAACTAGTGTCTGATACACACACAATACAATAAACTAGTTTCTGATACACACACAATACAATAAACTAGTGTCTGATACACACACAATACAATAAACTAGTTTCTGATACACAGACAATACAATAAAAGTCTGATACACGCACACACAATACAATAAACTAGTGTCTGATACACACACAATACAATAAACTAGTGTCTGATACACACAATACAAAAACTAGTGTCTGATACACACACAATACAATAAACTAGTGTCTGATACACACACAATACAATAAACTAGTGTCTGATACACACACACACAATACAATAAACTAGTGTCTGATACACACACAATACAATAAACTAGTGTCTAATACACACACAATACAATAATCTAGTGTCTGATACACACACACAATACAATAAACTAGTGTCTGATACACACACACACACACACACAATACAATAAACTAGTGTCTGATACACACACACACACAATACAATAAACTAGTGTCTGATACACACACACACAATACAATAAACTAGTGTCTGATACACACACAATACAATAAACTAGTGTCTGATACACACACAATACAATAAACTAGTGTCTGATACATACACAATACAATAAACTAGTGTCTAATACACACACAATACAATAATCTAGTGTCTGATATACACACACACACAATACAATAAACTAGTGTCTGATACACACACACACACACACAATACAATAAACTAGTGTCTGATACACACACACACAATACAATAAACTAGTGTCTGATACACACACAATACAATAAACTAGTGTCTGATACACACACAATACAATAAACTAGTGTCTGATACACACACAATACAATAAACTAGTGTCTGATACACACACACACAATACAATAAACTAGTGTCTGATACACACACACACACAATACAATAAACTAGTGTCTGATACACACACACAATACAATAAACTAGTGTCTGATACACACACACACACACAATACAATAAACTAGTGTCTGATACACACACACACACAATACAATAAACTAGTGTCTGATACACACACAATACAATAAACTAGTGTCTGATACACACACAATACAATAAATTAGTATCTGATAAACACACAATACAATAAACTAGTGTCTGATACACACACACACACAATACAATAAACTAGTGTCTGATACACACACAATACAATAAACTAGTGTCTGATACATACACAATACAATAAACTAGTGTCTAATACACACACAATACAATAATCTAGTGTCTGATATACACACACACACAATACAATAAACTAGTGTCTGATACACACACACACACACACACACACAATACAATAAACTAGTGTCTGATACACACACAATACAATAAACTAGTGTCTGATACACACACAATACAATAAACTAGTGTCTGATACACACAGAATACAATAAACTAGTGTCTGATACACACACAATAAAATAAACTAGTGTCTGATACACACACACACAATACAATAATCTAGTGTCTGATACACACATAATACAATAAACTAGTGTCTGATACACACACAATACAATAAACTAGTGTCTGATACACGCACAATACAATAAATTAGTGTCTGATACACACAATACAATAAATTAGTGTCTGATACACACACAATACAATAAGCTAGTGTCTGATACACACACAATACAATAAACTAGTGTCTGATACACACACAATACAATAAACTAGTGTCTGATACACACACAATACAATAAGCTAGTGTCTGATACACACACAATACAATAAACAAAACTAGTGTCTGATACACACACAATACAATAAACTAGTGTCTGATACACACACAATACAATAAACAAAACTAGTGTCTGATACACACACAATACAATAAACTAGTTTCTGATAGACACAATACAATAAGCTAGTGTCTGATACACACACAATACAATAAATTAGTATCTGATAAACACACAATACAATAAATTAGTGTCTGATACACACACACACAATACAATAAACTAGTGTCTGATACACACACAATACAATAAACTAGTGTCTGATACATACACAATACAATAAACTAGTGTCTGATACACACACACACAATACAATAAACTAGTGTCTGATACACACACAATACAATAAGCTAGTGTCTGATACACACACAATACAATAAACTAGTGTCTGATACACACACAATACAATAAACTAGTGTCTGATACACACACAATACAATAAGCTAGTGTCTGATACACACACAATACAATAAACAAAACTAGTGTCTGATACACACACAATACAATAAACTAGTGTCTGATACACACACAATACAATAAACAAAACTAGTGTCTGATACACACACAATACAATAAACTAGTTTCTGATAGACACAATACAATAAGCTAGTGTCTGATACACACACAATACAATAAATTAGTATCTGATAAACACACAATACAATAAATTAGTGTCTGATACACACACAATACAATAAATTAGTGTCTGATACACACACACAATACAATAAATTAGTGTCTGATACACACACACAATACAATAAATTAGTGTCTGATACACACACACAATACAATAAATTAGTATCTGATAAACACACAATACAATAAATTAGTGTCTGATACACACACACAATACAATAAATTAGTGTCTGATACACACACACAATACAATAAACTAGTGTCTGATACACACACAATACAATAAACTAGTGTCTGATACATACACAATACAATAAACTAGTGTCTGATACACACACAATACAATAAATTAGTGTCTGATACACACACAATACAATAAACTAGTGTCTGATACACACACAATACAATAAACTAGTGTCTGATACACACACAATAAAATAAACTAGTGTCTAATACACACACAATACAATAAACTAGTTTCTGATACACACACAATACAATAAACTAGTGTCTGATACACAAAATACAATAAACTAATGCTTGATACACACACAATACAATAAACTAGTGCCTGATACACACACAAAATACAATAAACTATTGTCTGATACACACACACACACACACACATAATACAATAAACTAGTGTCTGATACACACACACACAATACAATCAACTAGTGTCTGATACACACACAATACAATAAACTAGTGTCTGATACACACACAAACACACACACAATACAATAAACTAGTGTCTGATACACACACACAATACAATAAACTAGTGTCTGATACACACACACACACACACACACACACACACAATACAATAAACTAGTGTCTGATACATACACAATACAATAAACTAGTGTCTGATACACACACACACAATACAATAAACTAGTGTCTGATACATACACAATACAATAAACTAGTGTCTGATACACACACACACACACACAATACAATAAACTAGTTTCTAATACACACACACACACAATACAATAAACTAGTGTCTGATAAACACACAATACAATAATCTAGTGTCTGATATACACACACACACAATACAATAAACTAGTGTCTGATACACACACACACACACACACACACAATACAATAAACTAGTGTCTGATACATACACAAACAATACAATAAACTAGTGTCTGATACACACACACACAAAATACAATAAACTAGTGTCTGATACACACACAATACAATAAACTAGTGTCTGATACACACACAATACAATAAACTAGTGTCTGATACACACACACACACACACAATACAATAAACTAGTTTCTGATACACACACAATACAATAAACTAGTTTCTGATACACACACAATACAATAAACTAGTGTCTGATACACACACAATACAATAAATTAGTGTCTGATACACACACAATACAATAAACTAGTGTCTGATACACACACAATACAATAAACTAGTGTCTGATACACACACATTACAATAAACTAGTGTCTGATACACACACACACACACACACAATACAATAAACTAAACTAGTGTCTGATACACACACAATACAATAAACTAGTGTCTGATACACACACAATACAATAAACTAGTGTCTGATACACACACAATACAATAAACTAGTGTCTGATACACACACATTACAATAAACTAGTGTCTGATACACACACACACACACAATACAATAAACTAAACTAGTGTCTGATAAACACACTATACAATAAACTAGTGTCTGATACACACACAATACAATAAACTAGTGTCTGATACACACACAATACAATAAACTAGTGTCTGATACACACACAATACAATAAACTAATGTCTGATACACACACACAATACAATAAATTAGTGTCTGACACACACACAATACAATAAACTAGTGTCTGATACACACACAATACAATAAACTAGTGTCTGATAAACACACAATACAATAAATTAGTGTCTGATACACACACATTACAATAAACTAGTGTCTGATACACACACAATACAATAAACTAGTGTCTGATAAGCACACAATACAATAAATTTGTGTCTGATACAAACACAATACAATAAACTAGTGTCTGATACACACACAATACAATAAACTAGTGTCTGATACACACACAATACAATAAACTAGTGTCTGATACACACACAATACAATAAACTAGTGTCTGATAAACACACAATACAATAAATTTGTGTCTGATACACACACAATACAATAAACTAGTGTCTGATACACACAATACAATAAACTAGTGTCTGATACACACACAATACAATAAACTAGTGTCTGATACACACACAATACAATAAACTAGTGTCTGATAAACACACAATACAATAAACTAGTGTCTGATAAACACACAATACAATAAATTAGTGTCTGATAAACACACAATACAATAAACTAGTGTCTGATACACACACACACACACACACACACACAATACAATAAACTAGTGTCTGATACACACAAAATACAATAAACTAGTGTCTGATACACACACAATACAATAAACTAGTGTCTGATACACACACAATACAATAAACTAGTGTCTGATACACACACAATACAATAAACTAGTGTCTGATACACACACAATACAATAAACTAGTGTCTGATACACACAGTACAATAAACTAGTGTCTGATACACACACAATACAATAAATTAGTGTCTGATACACACACAATACAATAAACTAGTGTCTGATACACACACAATACAATAAACTAGTGTCTGATACACACACAATACAATAAACTAGTGTCTGATACACACACAATACAATAAACTAGTGTCTGATACACACAGTACAATAAACTAGTGTCTGATACACACACAACACAATAAACTAGTGTCTGATACACACACAATACAATAAATTAGTGTCTGATAAACACACAATACAATAAACTAGTGTCTGATACACACAATACAATAAATTAGTGTCTGATACACACACAATACAATAATCTAGTGTCTGATACACATACACACAATACAATAAACTAGTGTCTGATACACACACACACAATACAATAAACTAGTTTCTGATACACACACACACAATACAATAAACTAGTTTCTGATAGACACAATACAATAAGCTAGTGTCTGATACACACACAATACAATAAACTAGTTTCTGATACACACACAATACAATAAACTAGTGTCTGATACACACACAATACAATAAACTAGTGTCTGATACACACACAATACAATAAACTAGATTCTGATACACACAATACAATAAACTAGTGTCTGATACACACACAATACAATAAACTAGTTTCTGATACACACACAATACAATAAACTAGTGTCTGATACACACACAATACAATAAACTAGTGTCTGATACACACACAATACAATAAACTAGTTTCTGATACACACACAATACAATAAACTAGTGTCTGATACACACACAATACAATAATCTAGTGTCTGATACAGACACAATACAATAAATTAGTGTCTGACACACACACAAAATACAATAAACTAGTTTCTGATACACAAAATACAATAAACTAATGCTTGATGCACACACAATACAATTAACTAGTGTCTGATACACACACACAATACAATAAATTATTGTCTGATACACACAAACACACACACACATAATACAATAAACTACTGTCTGATACACACACACACAATACAATAAACTAGTGTCTGATACACACACAATACAATAAACTAGTGTCTGATACACACACAAACACACACACAATACAATAAACTAGTGTCTGATACACACACACAATACAATAAACTAGTGTCTGATACACACACACACACACACACAATACAATAAACTAGTGTCTGATACATACACAATACAATAAACTAGTGTCTGATACACACACACACACACAATACAATAAACTAGTGTCTGATACACACACACACACACAATACAATAAACTAGTGTCTGATACACACACACACAATACAATGAACTAGTGTCTGATACACACACACACACACACAATACAATAAACTAGTGTCTGATACATACACACACACAATACAATAAATTAGTGTCTGATACACACACAATACAATAAATTAGTGTCTGATACACACACACAATACAATAAACTAGTGTCTGATACACACACAATACAATAAACTAGTTTCTGATACACACACACAATACAATAAACTAGTGTCTGATACACACACAATACAATAAACTAAACTAGTGTCTGATACACACACAATACAATAAACTAGTGTCTGATACACACACAATACAATAAACTAGTGTCTGATACACACACAATACAATAAACTAGTGTCTGATACACACAATACAATAAACTAGTGTCTGATACACACACAATACAATAAACTAGTTTCTGATACACACACAATACAATAAACTAGTGTCTGATACACACACAATACAATAAACTAGTGTCTGATACACACACAATACAATAAACTAGTGTCTGATACATACACAAACAATACAATAAACTAGTGTCTGATACACACACACACACACACACACACACACAATACAATAAACTAGTGTCTGATACACACACAATACAATAAACTAGTGTCTGACACACACACACACACACACACAATACAATAAACTAGTTTCTGATACACACACAATACAATAAACTAGTTTCTGATACACACACAATACAATAAACTAGAGTCTGATACACACACAATACAATAATCTAGTGTCTGATACACACACAATACAATAAATTAGTGTCTGATACACACACAATACAATAAACTAGTGTCTGATACACACAATACAATAAACTAGTGTCTGATACACACACACACAATACAATAAACTAGTGTCTGATACACACACAATACAATAATCTAGTGTCTGATACACACACAATACAATAAATTAGTGTCTGATACACACACAATACAATAAACTAGTGTCTGATACACACAATACAATAAACTAGTGTCTGATACACACACAATACAATAAATTAGTGTCTGATACACACAATACAATAAACTAGTGTCTGATACACACACAATACAATAATCTAGTGTCTGATACACACAATACAATAAACTAGTGTCTGATACACACACAATACAATAAACTAGTGTCTGATACACACACAATACAATAAATTAGTGTCTGATACACACACAATACAATAAACTAGTGTCTGATACACACACAGTACAATAAACTAGTTTCTGATACACACACAATACAATAAATTAGTGTCTGATAAACACACAATACAATAAACTAGTGTCTGATACACACAATACAATAAACTAGTGTCTGATACACACGCAATACAATAAACTAGTTTCTGATACACAAACAATACAATAAACTAGTGTCTGATACACACACACACAATACAATAAACTAGTGTCTGATACACACACAATACAATAAACTAGTGTCTGACACACACACACACACACACACAATACAATAAACTAGTTTCTGATACACACACAATACAATAAACTAGTTTCTGATACACACACAATACAATAAACTAGTGTCTGATACACACACAATACAATAATCTAGTGTCTGATACACACACAATACAATAAATTAGTGTCTGATACACACACAATACAATAAACTAGTGTCTGATACACACAATACAATAAACTAGTGTCTGATACACACACACACAATACAATAAACTAGTGTCTGATACACACACAATACAATAATCTAGTGTCTGATACACACACAATACAATAAATTAGTGTCTGATACACACACAATACAATAAACTAGTGTCTGATACACACAATACAATAAACTAGTGTCTGAAACACACACAATACAATAAATTAGTGTCTGATACACACAATACAATAAACTAGTGTCTGATACACACACAATACAATAATCTAGTGTCTGATACACACAATACAATAAACTAGTGTCTGATACACACACAATACAATAAACTAGTGTCTGATACACACACAATACAATAAATTAGTGTCTGATACACACACAATACAATAAACTAGTGTCTGATACACACACAATACAATAAATTAGTGTCTGATAAACACACAATACAATAAACTAGTGTCTGATAAACACACAATACAATAAACTAGTGTCTGATACACACAATACAATAAACTAGTGTCTGATACACACACACACAATACAATAAACTAGTGTCTGATACACACACAATACAATAAACTAGTGTCTAATACACACACAATACAATAAATTAGTTTCTGATACACACACAATACTATTTGTTAGTGTTGAGTACAATATACTAATTATCTTTGCTTTAGGTACTGTGGCAATAGATCTTCAAGACACCGGCCGTACACACACAATACAATAATCTAGTGTCTGATACACACACAATACAATAAATTAGTGTCTGATACACACACAATACAATAAACTAGTGTCTGATACACACAATACAATAAACTAGTGTCTGATACACACACAATACAATAAATTAGTGTCTGATACACACACAATACAATAAACTAGTTTCTGATACACACACAATACAATAAACTAGTTTCTGATACACACACAATACAATAAACTAGTGTCTGATACACACACAATACAATAAATTAGTGTCTGATACACACACAATACAATAAACTAGTGTCTGATACACACACAATACAATAAACTAGT
Organism: Bombina bombina; assembly: GCF_027579735.1. NCBI lineage: Eukaryota > Metazoa > Chordata > Amphibia > Anura > Bombinatoridae > Bombina > Bombina bombina. The sequence continues at coordinate 18,848,096 of NC_069508.1, forward strand.
GTCTGATACACACACAATACAATAAACTAGTGTCTGATACACACACAATACAATAAACTAGTTTCTGATACACACACAATACAATAAACTAGTGTCTGATACACACACAATACAATAAATTAGTGTCTGATACACACACAATACAATAAACTAGTGTCTGATACACACACAATACAATAAACTAGTGTCTGATACACACACATTACAATAAACTAGTGTCTGATACACACACACACACACACAATACAATAAACTAAACTAGTGTCTGATACACACACAATACAATAAACTAGTGTCTGATACACACACAATACAATAAACTAGTGTCTGATACACACACAATACAATAAACTAGTGTCTGATAAACACACAATACAATAAACTAGTGTCTGATAAACACACAGTACAATAAACTAGTGTCTGATAAACACACTATACAATAAACTAGTGTCTGATACACACACAATACAATAAACTAGTGTCTGATACACACACAATACAATAAACTAGTGTCTGATACACACACAATACAATAAACTAGTGTCTGATACTCACACACAATACAATAAATTAGTGTCTGATACACACACAATACAATAAACTAGTGTCTGATACACACACAATACAATAAACTAGTGTCTGATAAACACACAATACAATAAATTAGTGTCTGATACACACACAATACAATAAACTAGTGTCTGATACACACACAATACAATAAACTAGTGTCTGATACACACACAATACAATAAACTAGTGTCTGATACACACACAACACAATAAACTAGTGTCTGATACACACACAATACAATAAACTAGTGTCTGATACACACACAACACAATAAACTAGTGTCTGATAAACACACAATACAATAAACTAGTGTCTGATACACACACAATACAATAAACTAGTGTCTGATACACACACAACACAATAAACTAGTGTCTGATACACACACAATACAATAAACTAGTGTCTGATACACACACAATACAATAAACTAGTGTCTGATACACACACAATACAATAAACTAGTGTCTGATACACACACACAATACAATAAACTCGTGTCTGATACACACACAATACAATAAACTAAACTAGTGTCTGATACACACACAATACAATAAACTAGTTTCTGATACACACACAATACAATAAGCTAGTGTCTGATACACACACAATACAATAAACTAGTGTCTGATAAACACACAATACAATAAATTAGTGTCTGATACACACACAATACAATAAACTAGTGTCTGATACACACAATACAATAAACTAGTGTCTGATACACACACAATACAATAAACTAGTGTCTGATAAACACACAATACAATAAACTAGTGTCTGATAAACACACAAAATACAATAAACTAGTGTCTGATACACACAAAATACAATAAACTAGTGTCTGATACACACACAATACAATAAACTAGTGTCTGATACACACAGTACAATAAACTAGTGTCTGATACACACACAATACAATAAACTAGTGTCTGATAAACACACAATACAATAAACTAGTGTCTGATACACACACAATACAATAAATTAGTGTCTGATACACACACAATACAATAATCTAGTGTCTGATACACACACAATACAATAAACTAGTTTCTGATACACACACACAATACAATAAACTAATTTCTGATAGACACAATACAATAAGCTAGTGTCTGATACACACACAATACAATAAACTAGTGTCTGATACACATACAATACAATAAACTAGTTTCTGATACACACACAATACAATAAACTAGTGTCTGATACACACACAATACAATAAACTAGTGTCTGATACACACAATACAATAAATTAGTGTCTGATACACACACAAAATACAATAAACTAGTTTCTGATACACAAAATACAATAAACTAATGCTTGATACACACATAATACAATTAACTAGTGCCTGATACACACACACACAATACAATAAACTATTGTCTGATACACACACACATAATACAATAAACTACTGTCTGATACACACACACACACACAATACAATAAACTAGTGTCTGATACACACACAATACAATAAACTATTGTCTGATACACACACACACACAATACAATAAACTAGTGTCTGATACACACACACAATACAATAAACTAGTGTCTGATACACACACACACACACACAATACAATAAACTAGTGTCTGATACACACACACACACAATACAATAAACTAGTGTCTGATACACACACACAATACAATAAACTAGTGTCTGATAAACACACAATACAATAATCTAGTGTCTGATACACACACACACAATACAATAAACTAGTGTCTGATACACACACACACACAATACAATAAACTAGTGTCTGATACATACACACACAATACAATAAACTAGTGTCTGATACACACACACAATACAATAAATTAGTGTCTGATACACACACAATACAATAAATTAGTGTCTGATACACACACACAATACAATAAACTAGTGTCTGATACACACACTATACAATAAACTAGTGTCTGATACACACACACAATACAATAAACTAGTTTCTGATACACACACAATACAAAAAACTAGTGTCTGATACACACACAATACAATAAACTAGTGTCTGATACACACCCAATACAATAAATTAGTGTCTGATACACACACATTACAATAAACTAGTGTCTGATACACACACACACACACACACAATACAATAAACTAAACTAGTGTCTGATACACACACAATACAATAAACTAGTGTCTGATACACACAATACAATAAACTAGTGTCTGATACACACACAATACAATAAATTAGTATCTGATAAACACACAATACAATAAACTAGTGTCTGATACACACACACACAATACAATAAACTAGTTTCTGATACACACACAATAAAATAAACTAGTTTCTGATACACACACAATGCAATAAACTAGTGTCTGATACACACACAATACAATAATCTAGTGTCTGATACACACACAATACAATAAATTAGTGTCTGATACACACACAATACAATAAACTAGTGTCTGATACACACACAATACAATAAACTAGTGTCTGATACACACACACACAATACAATAAACTAGTGTCTGATACACACACAATACAATAATCTAGTGTCTGATACACACACAATACAATAAATTAGTGTCTGATACACACACAATACAATAAACTAGTGTCTGATACACACAATACAATAAACTAGTGTCTGATACACACACAATACAATAATCTAGTGTCTGATACACACACAATACAATAAATTAGTGTCTGATACACACACAATACAATAAATTAGTGTCTGATACACACACAATACAATAAACTAGTGTCTGATACACACAATACAATAAACTAGTGTCTGATACACACACACACAATACAATAAACTAGTGTCTGATACACACACAATACAATAATCTAGTGTCTGATACACACACAATACAATAAATTAGTGTCTGATACACACACACAATACAATAAACTAGTGTCTGATACACACAATACAATAAACTAGTGTCTGATACACACACAATACAATAATCTAGTGTCTGATACACACACAATACAATAAATTAGTGTCTGATACACACACAATACAATAAACTAGTGTCTGATACACACAATACAATAAACTAGTGTCTGATACACACACAATACAATAAACTAGTGTCTGATACACACAATACAATAAATTAGTGTCTGATACACACACAAAATACAATAAACTAGTTTCTGATACACAAAATACAATAAACTAATGCTTGATACACACATAATACAATTAACTAGTGCCTGATACACACACACACAATACAATAAACTATTGTCTGATACACACACACACACACACACACATAATACAATAAACTACTGTCTGATACACACACACACACTATACAATAAACTACTGTCTGATACACACACAATACAATAAACTACTGTCTGATACACGCACAAACACACACACAATACAATAAACTAGTGTCTGATACACACACACAATACAATAAACTAGTGTCTGATACACACACACACACACACAATACAATAAACTAGTGTCTGATACACACACACACACAATACAATAAACTAGTGTCTGATACACACACACAATACAATAAACTAGTGTCTGATAAACACACAATACAATAATCTAGTGTCTGATACACACACACACACAATACAATAAACTAGTGTCTGATACACACACAATACAATAAACTAGTGTCTGATACATACACACACAATACAATAAACTAGTGTCTGATACACACACACACACACAATACAATAAATTAGTGTCTGATACACACACAATACAATAAATTAGTGTCTGATACACACACACAATACAATAAACTAGTGTCTGATACACACACAATACAATAAACTAGTGTCTGATACACACACACAATACAATAAACTAGTTTCTGATACACACACAATACAATAAACTAGTGTCTGATACACACACAATACAATAAACTAGTGTCTGATACACACCCAATACAATAAATTAGTGTCTGATACACACACAATACAATAAACTAGTGTCTGATACACACACAATACAATAAACTAGTGTCTGATACACACACATTACAATAAACTAGTGTCTGATACACACACACACACACAATACAATAAACTAAACTAGTGTCTGATACACACACAATACAATAAACTAGTGTCTGATACACACACAATACAATAAACTAGTGTCTGATAAACACACAATACAATAAATTAGTGTCTGATACACACACAATACAATAAACTAGTGTCTGATACACACACAATACAATAAACTAGTGTCTGATACACACAATACAATAAACTAGTGTCTGATACACACACAATACAATAAATTAGTATCTGATAAACACACAATACAATAAACTAGTGTCTGATACACACACAATACAATAAACTAGTTTCTGATAAACACACAATACAATAAACTAGTGTCTGATACACACACAATACAATAATCTAGTGTCTGATACACACACAATACAATAAACTAGTTTCTGATACACACACACACAATACAATAAACTAGTGTCTGATACACACACACACAATACAATAAATTAGTGTCTGATACACACACAATACAATAAACTAGTGTCTGATACACACACAATACAATAAACTAGTGTCTGATACACACACATTACAATAAACTAGTGTCTGATACACACACACACACAATACAATAAACTAAACTAGTGTCTGATACACACACAATACAATAAACTAGTGTCTGATACACACACAATACAATAAACTAGTGTCTGATAAACACACAATACAATAAACTAGTGTCTGATACACACAATACAATAAACTAGTGTCTGATACACACACACACACAATACAATAAACTAAACTAGTGTCTGATACACACACAATACAATAAACTAGTGTCTGATACACACACAATACAATAAACTAGTGTCTGATACACACACAATACAATAAATTAGTGTCTGATACACACACAATACAATAAATTAGTATCTGATAAACACACAATACAATAAACTAGTGTCTGATACACACACAATACAATAAACTAGTGTCTGATACACACACAATACAATAAACTAGTGTCTGATACACACACAATACAATAATCTAGTGTCTGATACACACACACAATACAATAAACTAGTGTCTGATACACACACACAATACAATAAACTAGTTTCTGATACACACACAATACAATAAACTAGTGTCTGATACACACACAATACAATAATCTAGTGTCTGATACACACACAATACAATAAACTAGTTTCTGATACACACACACACAATACAATAATCTAGTTTCTGATACACACACAATACTATTTGTTAGTGTTGAGTACAATATACTAATTATCTTTGCTTTAGGTACTGTGGCAATAGATCTTCAAGACACCGGCCGTCACTCCAGCAGTGGCCCAATGCTTAAACTCCCATCAGAAGGTGGCAAAGAGGGCAGAAGACCTAGTATTGCCCCTGTCCTAGAGGTGGCTGACAATTCATCAATGCAGCCGTGTGATCTGCTTAGTGACCAATCAGAAGATGAGACCAACCTTTCTGACGAAGAGTGTTCTGATACTAAGGAGTAAGTATCCACTATTTTCCCCCCTCTCCCGCCAACTTTAGTCTCTAAACAGTGCCTAGTGCAGTTGTTTGTTATTTAAAAAAATGATACATTTTTTTTAAATAAAGAACTAAAATGCCCTTTATTTTGAGGGCATTTGGGGCAAATTTAGAAAATTAACCTGAGATTGGATCTCTGGTTAATGTTCTAAGCGCTGATTATAAAGGCTGGTTCATTATCGCACACCCGCAAATGGGCAAATTTTCTTGTTTGCGGTGTGCGCAATAATTTTGCACTCCACTTGTAATCTAGCCCTAAATGTTTTAAAACTAGCGGAACAATGGAGAATGAGAGAGTGTAAATCCCTCTGGGTAAAGCAAAATGCGCCAATAATGAGCCCATGATTATTATTAGGCAGGGTATTCCTTATTTGCTAGCCAGTTCCATGTAGAATGTGCCCATAAAAGGTATAATTATCTGCTTCTGTATTGCTTAAGGGAGGCTGACAATTATACTTTTCCACTTGAAGAAAAATTGCTTGACTTGTACCTCTGAGTTAACTGAAGTATCAATTTGCTACAATATTATTTGATTTTTGAGTTTTTGTATAAATTCCTTCAAGCTTGGGTTTTTTTTTAGATTTCCAAAATTTCAAAATTAAGAGTCTTCCTGTAATAATTATAATATTCAATTGACGATTATATTTAAGCAATGACTCTTCTTGATTAATAAGAAAGAAAACCTTTTTGTCTATTATTTGGAAATTGCATTGATTGATTTTGCTAACCCAGTTACTTTTGACCACATCTTCCTCTTTCCTCCATTCACCCCTTGGTTTCCAGTAGTTTTGCGTAGGTCAGCTGGTTAAATAATAATGATGTGGAATCCTATTATTGCAACGGCGTTATTTGTTATTTCTTATTTGTCTCTTTACGAAAACTGAATTTTTTTATATCGCTAATGTTTTTACATTTTTTATTAAAGGGACATTCAACACTGCCCACAACATTAATCTATGTTTCAAAACTAAATAAAAAGATCAAGCTCCAAGGTGCCCCCTTTCTCTTACTTACCGCCTTCACTGTTGAATCGTCATTGTTATCTTCCAAATTGGTGTCCTAACATGTCTTCCTAACTCCCCCCACCGTGACGTCTTCGCCTTCTTTCTCAAACTAGCAGCCAATGAGAGCCCGTTCCCCCGGACTGAAATCCAAGCGCGTTCACGGCCGTTAGTGCATGCGCAATATACTAGGAACACTAAAAGCGTAACCAAAATAATCCAAGTTGTTTCCGTTCCGCTTATATTACGTAATGGAGTACTAAAAGTAAGATAATCAGAACGGAAACAACTTGGGTTATTATGGTTCCGCTTTTAATGTTCCTATTGTATCGCGCATGCGCTAACACCCGTGAACGCGCTGGGATTGAAGTAGGAGAAATGGGATATAACTGCCGGCTAGTTTGAAGAAGACGAGCTATACGTCACAGTGGGGGGAGTTAAGCAGCCATATTAGGAGACAAATTTTGAAGTTATCGATGAGGATTGAACAGTGAAGGCAGTAAGTAAGAGAAAGGGGGAACGTTGAAGCTTGCTCTTTATACTTAGTTTAGAAACATAGATTATTGTTGTGGGCAGTGTTGAATGTCCCTTTAATGATACAAATATAGGTCTCTCAAATTCCAAATAAGTTTATAAATGTGCAACATTATCATTATCTTTAACTAAACAAAAAAAACAGTAACTAAGTGACAATCTCACCTCTTGTTCCTTCCTTGGTGAGATACAGAACTTTATGCTGATGACATCAGACAAACCTATAAGCCTCACTTATCCAGAGGACAGATCTTCTCTGGCGGTAACACCTCAGTGCTCACAATTTTACACCACAATAAAACCTCTTGTCACCTCTGTTATTGGCAGCATTTTGTGAGGCTGAGGGGCTTCCTGGAGCTATAATGTCTATCAGGAGTCAGTCGATCATGCAAGTCTATGTCAAAAGCAAAGTAGCTCATTTCAAGTAATGAAAGTTTCCCTGTATATCAGGACCGGACTTACAGGTTGCGGACAAGGTGGTGGACAAGTATGACCACTGCTTCTTAAGTTTCCGGCAAACTGGAATCTTTGGGCAGATTCAGCAGCATCCACTGCTTGTTAAATCCGGCCCAATATGTTTTTTTGTTCATTGATTATCATACTGTTCATGTAAATATTTCTATCAAAACTCTCTGATGTATTTAGCTGCCTTTGGAAGTACTGATGAGAGCACAGTATTAGTTTCGCTAACAAACATTTAAACAGACACTAAACTCCAAATGTATTGCCCTATAAAATGTATGTGTTTCATTATGCTCAGTATAAAAATATTTATCGTGATTTCATTTTTATTTATTTTTTTTCTGTTGTAACACTGGCCCTATGAAGACTGGAGTAGAAAAAGTTCAGACCTTAACGCTACAACATGTGATTGCTTGATCAGTGTGCAATTCATTTTGTATCTGTTTCTTACTAGTCACAGCTCTAAGGCCAGTTTTGTGAGCGGCCCAGCGGTGAAACAGTTAAGGGAACCACACATGCAGTCTGCATTGAGTAGTGTTTACTAATTGCTCTAGTTAACTCTTTTAGCGTTGGGACACTCACAAAATTGGCCTTAGAGAGAATACTGCTCACAGCAGAGGAGATAAGATAAACACTACTCAAGTGATGTCTCCCTGGAATGCAAAAAAAGCTAACAAAGCTTTAAGTTCCTTTAAACAATTTATTTAGTATGCAGGCCTTTTCCTTATCAATGCAGAGCTTAGTTGCTGAAATATTCTGTGCATAAGAATAAAGACATTTATACTGATTGAATAAACCTCCATATAATTGCGTTGAAAACGTGCCTAGACTAAACCTATAATACAAATATCACAAAGAGTACTAAATAATATTTCTTACACAGTATTTTCCTTGCACCAACACTGGAGAGTGTATAACTACAACTATTGATGGGTCGTCTCAGAACAAAATAATTAAACTAAGCGTTAACCTAACATTAACATTGGTGAATTTGAATCTTACCAAATTCAATTTCCATAAACTGGTTTTGAGATCCTTGATTGACTGCAAATGACCCCCCCTAGTGTTAAGATATTATACAGCGCCTTTGCTTATGAATTACAAATATTTTCCCCTTTTAATAAATTTCATGCACCTTGGCTATTTTTTTTTTCCTTTTAATTTTTATTACAATTGCTAATTATTGAAAATCTGTTACTGAAAGAGACATTCAAAAAACAGTGTGCTCTGTTTTCCTTCCCTTTCTGTAAAGTTTGCATCACTAACTTTGTATGACCCAGAATACAAGTGGCGTTATAATGCTAGCACGGGGTGCGATATACGGTATCACTGAATTAGTGCACAAATGGATATTACAAGTTCATGGTAAAACAGTTTTACCAGAGAAGGTTTAGTGCGATTGACCATTATTTTCAATGAATATAGCGACCATACTAAATAGCAGCGATATTACACATTGTAATGTATGGCTTGCGCTCATTTGCTGTAGCGATTCATGTCCGCTCAGCCTTGCTAAATGCCGACAGCATACGCTGTCAGCATTTAACATTGTGCAAGCATTTCTAGTGAAATGCTTGTGCAATGCTGCCCCCTGCTCAACGGCGATTCATCCCGATCGGATCGGGATGATATAAGTCCACCAGCTTTCAGTCTTATGACCGCTGCTTCTAAACTTCCGTTTCAGGTGAGGAAATGATGGGCGTATTAGGCAGCATCTGCTGCTTAATAAATCTACCCCCATGTGTTTAATCCCTAATACACGTTGTTCACATAAGTAAAGTCTTGAGGGTCGATTTATAAAGCAACGGATGCTGCTTACGACCCTCATCACTTCAGGTCCGTCTGAAACGGAAGTTAAGAAGCAGCGGTCATAAGACAGCTGCTCCTTTACTCGTCCGCCACCTTTGAGGCGGCGGACAGCAATCAGCCTGATCGGATATGATCGGGTTGATTGACACCCCCTGCCAGCGGCCGATTGGCAGCGAATGTGCAGGGGGCGGCATTGCACAAGCATTTCACTAGAAATGCTTGTGCAATGATAAATGCCAACAGCGTATGCTGTCGGCATTTATCGATATGCGGTGGACATGATCAGCTACAGCGTAACATGTCTGCCCGCACATTAGTAAATTGGCCCCTTGTTTGGGAGTCAGAAACTTTGTTTTTTCCTAGGAGTACATGGCCAGTAAGGAATGTCAGTAGCCCATATCAACCAATCACTGTTTTTTGCTTGGGATCTACAATACTTACGATTTCAAAGAAGCACTTTACATATATGTTAAATCCATACTAAGCTAATTTAGTAATGAAAAAAAGATACCCTTCTACGGAATTTGACTGTCATTTTTTGCATTAGAGATCTTAAACAATAAAATATGATTTTACATGTTTTCTAATATTTGTAGACAAACATATACATCAGCGCAAGAGAGATGAATAACTGAAAAGACAATCACATTATTTAATTATATGATGCCCACCTAGGGTGCAGTATCTTTTAGGCCACAGTTTTGTTGTAGATCTGGTTGTTGTCATTAGTCTTTGTGTGTTATGGGTTTAGATATTGATATCCAGTGACTTTTTTCATCTTTGCTATAGGTACACCAAGGGATATCCTCCTAACTCCCCATACATAGGAAGCTCACCCACATTTTGTCACCTTCTACAAGAAAAAGTACCCTTCTGCTGCCTGAGATTAGACAAGGTAAAGTAGTATTGATGACTTAGCAGTGATAATAACATGAACTGGTCTGTCTTGCAGGGCTGCATTCACCAGTAGTATAGTAAGACTAATTAACTTTAGGTCATTATAGTGTATTTGTGTATATATACATCTCATGGAAGCAACATTAGGTTTAACTGTTAACATGTTTCTTCTTCCCTTTGTTTTAGGGTTGTCAGCATAACTATTACGAAGATGCCAGAGCTTATGGCTTCAAGAATAAAGTCATTATTGTTGCTGCAGAGACAGCTGGCAATGGATTGTATAATTTTATTGTTCCTCTCAGAGCTTACTACAGACCAAAGAAAGAGTTGAACCCCATCATATTACTGCTTGACAACCCGTAAGTAAAATCCTCTCAGATGGCCAACACTTGGCTTTTTGGTCTTGGTCTTTATGAATTATAGGGATCAGTTTATTTAAAGAGCTTAATTTAATGATGCTTTGGAAAACATTGCAGAGAGCTGAAGGTTATGTGTTTCCACCAGACTCAAGCTCATGTGTTTAATAAGTATCAATGTATGAAAAGTAAATTTGTTTTCTTTGGTTTTTTATTTATTTTTTTGTTTTGCTACATCAAAATTTTAGACTAATATGTTGTAGTATATTTCTACAATAGCTTTACCATAAAACCACAACTTGTGTCTTCCAAATCCTTACTGTTTCCTTTTTTTTTTCTTGATTAAAATAGATCATGCAATTTTAAACAACTTTCTAATTTAATTCCATTATCACATTTTCTTTGTTCTCTTGGAAGAGTTTGTTTGGAACAACTTCTCCAGTCTTTGGAATCCTCACCACTTTTTATCTCCCACAAATTCTCCATTCTTTTTTTTAGCTCCCACCACTTTCCAGACTTTGTAGCCCCCACTACTTCTCCATTCTTTGTTATTCTTACCTCATCTCTAGTTTTAGTAGCTCCCACTACTTATTTAGTCTTTGTAGCTTCCACCACTCAACCAATCTTTGTAGCTCCCACCACTTCTCTAGTCTTTATAGCTCCCACCATTCCTCCAGTCTTTGTAGCTACCACCACTTCTCCAGTCTTTATAGCTCCCACCACTCCTCCAGTCTTTATAGCTCCCACCACTCCTCCAGTTTTTGTAGCTCCCATCACTTTTCCAGTCTTTGTAGCTCCCATCACTCCTCCAGTCTTTGTAGCTCCCATCACTCCTCCAGTCTTTGTAGCTCCCACCACTTTTTCAGTCTTTGTAGCTCTCACCACTTCTCCAGTCTTTGTAGCTTCTATCACTCCTCCAGTCTTTGTAGCTCTCATCACTCCTCCAGTCTTTGTAGCTCCCATCACTCCTCCAGTCTTTGTAGCTCCTACCACTTTTCCAGTCTTTGTAGCTCTCACCATTTCATTGCTACTGTAGCTTTCATATAAAATATTTTTTTGTAGATGATAATTATCATCCTTTATTATTACTTTTAGGTACAGCATTCCTTGACATCAATTTTCATTCTGTTTACCAGTTTCCAACTTTCCACTTTTCTTGAGTTATAACATGTTCAATATAGCTGGTAGTTGCTAACTAATCTTTCTTCATTAATCTTTCTTTTTAATATTTGTTTGTATAGATGTCCATACTGCAACTTTTTATTAAAACCACACTGCATCTAATCATCCACAATATTATTTATTTTTGACCAATCATGGGCGCGATCCGATATATGGCGTAGTTTTCGGTGCAAGCGAGGGAACCGGCGACGCCCGTAATTTCACCTCGCACATCGGGGTATCCAATATACGGCGCCGTCAGATGCTAAAGTGGCGTAAGTAGGACAAACTGGCGTTGTTCTGAAAAGTGCGCAAATACACATTTTAGTCGTCGCTAGTACTTACGCCAGTATTTTGTCCACGTAAAGTCTCAATAAAGTGTAGATTTATGCAAATTAGGCTAACACTCGTAAAAATTACCCGCGACTTCATCTAAAAATGCGCAACGTAATTAAGCTATTCAAAAGTCATATATAAACCCATGCGCAGCCGCCATTTTCTACAGTGTGTTTGGATGGTTCGTTGAGCTACAGCACACTACAGTGAGTTTAGGATTAGTAAGAGTAGTGAGAAAGGCGCAGCATAATAGTTAGTTAAGTCAGATTTTTGTTTGGGTAAGCTTGTACATTTACTTACACTTATTTTTACATATTGCACACATTTTGCATACATACATATACAAAATACATAACACTTTTATTTCAATTTTACAGTGTGATAGGCTGGGAGTGAGTGTGAGTGTGTGAGTGTGTGTAGTGTGAGGATGTCAGGGAGAGGTAGGGCGGAGGGGAGTGGAGCTGCAGGGAGAGGACAGGAGGAGCAGCGGGGTCCCCGTCAGGGAGTAAGTGGAGTGGGGAGAGGGAGAGTTAGAAGGGATGATGGGAGGGGAGATGCCCAGAGACCAGGCACACTTAGAAGAGGGACAGAGGGTGCACATGGGGACAGAAGGGGGGAGGAGGGAGAGGATAGGGAGGAACCCACACCAGGGACATCCCAGGGAGCAAGCCAGGTGGCCACAGAGGATGAGCGCATGAGATGCCCAAACTTCTCATTCGATGAGAATGTTGTGCTAGTCCAGGCCATCATGGACAACCACAGTGCCCTCTTTGGCCAGGAGAAGGGCAAAGGCGTTGCCCGAAGGCGTAAGATAGCATGGTTGGCGGTAGAGGATGCTGTAAACAGTGTGGCCCCACAGAGGAGGACTGTCGAGGGACTTAAAAAAAGGTGGAACGATTGTAAGAGGCGGGTGAAAGAGAAGATGGGGCAGGCAACCATGCACCAGAGGGGAACAGGCGGTGGTCCACCCCTTGAAACCGAATACAACACCTGGCAGGAGATGATACGCAGGTCCCTGAGTATCACAGCAGTCCGTGGACTTCCAGGGGCTGGTGACTCAGGGGCTGCAACCACAGCACATCATGCTGGTGAGTAACATCCCACACACCAGTATTATATGTATTTGAGATATAACATCCTTTAAAGGGACATGACACCCACACTTTTTCTTTCATGATTTAGAAAGAGAATGCAATTTTAAACATCTTTCTAATTTACTTATATTATCTAATTTGTTTTATTCTCTAGATATTATTTGCTGAAAAGCATATCTAGATATGCTCAGGAGCTGCTGATTGGTTGCTGCACATAGAAGCCTCGTGTGATTGGCTCACCATGTGCATTGCTTTTTCTTCAACTAAGGATATCTAAAAAAATTAGCAAAATAAATAATAGAAGTAAATTGTAATTTTGTTTAAATTTCTATTCTCTATCTGAATCATGAAAGAAAGATTTTGGGTTTAGTGGCCCTTTAATGTCACACATTCATGTACACAATGAGGAGCATGGTATTTGACCTACTAACAAAAACATCTACAATTATATTTGACATTAATGCTACTTAACACAATGCAATTCATGATATGAGGTGGAATAGTGCAATACTAACATGTCTCAGAGTAACACAGGCCATAAGCCACATGTAGGGTTTTCAGTAAATGGACACTATAGCCATCACAATACTTTTAGCTCAGAAAGCACGTTCTGTGCCTACATCAGGCTAAAGTAAATTGTGTGACCATAGTGTCACTTAAATTACACATTTTTCCATCATTGACATGTACACATAACTATTGTATGAAACACATACCTGGATACTGTGCATATTAAAATCCCTCATATCACAAATCACATTGTGCACATGCATGTTATAGAGTTTGACATGAGAATGAGTATAGGCCCTAGCATGTATCAATGTATATTGAATGCCCACATGGACATATATATGACTGTACTAATCCCTCTCATCATTTGACTCCTCCACAGAACCTCTTGTCACCAGGGTGCAAACAGGCATGCCGCCACCTCCACCACCAGTCACAGGCATGCCGCCACCTCCACCACCAGTCTTCAGGCAGCAACATGGACAGTATGCTCCCAGGCATGAGCAGGGTTGGATTGCCTCAGTTGAGGACCCGGAAGGGATGCCATCCCCATTGGCATACGACCCCTGGCAAGATACCTGGCCTGAGGAATATTCTTTTGGCTTTGAGGGGAGCCAAGTCAGCCACGAAGGGTCCATGTATTTACCCCCCCCCAACACAATATCAGGGCAGTCATGGCTTTTACACACAGGGCATGTTGCAAGAAATGCAAACTAGATAGGCTGAGTGGTCACACACTAGTCGTCAATGGGACTACCAATCCACCCTGAGAGCTCCACCATCCTCTTCCCTTGGGAGCGCTCCACCATCCTCTTCCCTTGGGAGAGCTCCACCATCCTCTTCCCTTGGGAGAGCTTCACCATCTGCAGATGAGCATATAGCTGAAGTTGTCCCTGAAGCACCAGCAGCTGAAGTTGTCCATGAAGCAGATGCAGCTGAAGTTGTCCATGATGCCCCAGCAGCTGAAATTGTCCATGAAGCACCAGCAGCTGAAGTTGTCCATGATGCACCAGCAGCTGAAGTTGTCCATGATGCACCAGCAGATAGAGCTGAACCTGCACCTAGAATCACTGCTGCTCAAGAACCTGTAGATCCACTGTATTCTCCCCTGGGCGAGGAATACATTTCACTCCAGAGGAGGCTCATAACAAGCTGCGAGAGCAGACAAAGAGGCCAACACAGGTTTCACAGGAGCCAACAGAGGTTACTCCAGCGTACCATAGAGCTGCTGAGCGACATGGCAGCATCATTAAATGGAATTGTACAAAACCAGTTGCAGATGTTGAGAATTATTTCTGATATGCAGATGCAGATTGACAACAGATGGCGGGAACAAAACCAACTCTTGGGTGTGTTGGTTGAGCACTTCACACACCAGCAGGACACTGCCTCCAGCCTTTCATCTGTGGCCAGCACTCCAGCAGAATCATCTGAATCTTCCCAAACCAGGAGAACCAGGAAATCCACTCCAGTCACCTCAGACCCTCATCCAAGAAGCCTAAAAAAAAAAAATATTCTTATAATTCACCATAAATCTTGTCCTCTGTTATTTACCATATAATTGTCATCCACATCCATGTGAGGGGTGTTTTAGTACACTAATATTGTTTAAACATATAATAAGGCCTGTGTAGAAATGGCCCAAAAAAGGTAATATCATCATGTTTTTGACATATTCATGTTCTATAAACCACATCACATAGTTGTGTATGAAGGGTACATATAGTAATATTCACTTATAAGATGTAAATCAAGGTTTCTCACATCCAATAGAAATTGACACATGTGCAGGGATAGGCACGAGCCAAGTCTGTGGCGGACATTTTCTAAGGTAAAGACCTTTAGTGAAGAACACCTTGCCTATCCCTGCACATGGGTATATATATCTAAATAATAATGTATTTACAGAAGGTGTGAACATAAGGTATAAACATCCATTTTCATTCTTCTTAATGATAGTCAATAAATCATAGCGACCTAAACATGAATTAAACAAATTAGATATTTTCAGTAATTAGTGTGGTTAAGGGAATGGGGGTGGGATGTAGTAGTTTCACTTACATGCAGTGGAAATCCGCAGTATGTAATTCGATGACCAGCTGCAGCAGGGGCAGCACCATGACCAGGGACCTCAGCAGCAACTACAGAATCAGCATGTGTAGACAGAACAACAGGGGATTGTAGGGCTTCCAGCACCCCTTGTGCCCCATGATGCTGCCTCTCTATGGAAAGCAGGGGAAACATGGTGGCTAATGAGGATGTGCATTGGCAGGTTTTTTAGGCTTCCTGTTGAGAGGTTGTACTGTTTGTGATTGGTTTGAAAAACTTGCAGGGGCAGGAATAATAAATGCTTTGAAGAGGTTTAACTATTTGTGATCAAGCTGCTGATATGTATGTTGTTAAGCATGCATTTGTTAGGCCTTCAGAGAGTTACGTTGGTTTCTAAGTCAGTGCAAGGGTTGCTGCACCTGCAATTTGTGGCGAGATGAGAATGGAGTAGATTTTCTGAATTCTGCGCGCGTAAGTCCTTACGCTGTATATTGGATACCAAACTGTGCGGCTTTTCTATACCAGTCTATGGGCCAAAAAACTATGGCCGAAGGCAGAAATATGCGAGCGTAACTTCTATGTTACGCCGTATATAGGATACCAAACCAGCGCTAAATTTGGCGTCGCCGGCTTTTGCAGGCGACGCTGCATATCGGATCGGGTACCATATCTTTTCCCACTAAACAATTTTGTTCTTTCCACTACATTGAACATAAAAATAGTGACAGAGGTCAGAACATAAATGATTTTATAGACATTCTTTTCATACAATAACCATCCTACAAATACAAATAGAATATATATAAACACACACATTTCAAGACCATTTTAACTGACTAATGTCTGCTGCAGAGTTGATTTTAATAGATTTGTTTCCTTAAAATGATTGTATCAATGTTTTACACACACAAACACACATACACACAAACAAAACATATACATACACACACACATACATGCACGAACACACACACACACAAACAAAACATACACACAAACACACACACACATATGCACACTCATATACATACACACACACACATACACACACAGGCAAACATACACAATACACATATGTACACACACATATATACTGACAAATACACACACACATAGACACACATGAATACAGACAGACACACACAGATAAACATACACATACACACACATGCATGCACACACACATACAAACACACACATACGTATACACATACACAATCAGATACACACACATACACACACACAGATACACACTGACAAATACAAACACACACATAAACACTCATGCATACACACACACATACAAATACACATACACACGCAAATACACACACATACTGTACACACACACAGAAACACACATATAAACACACATGTATACACACACATACTGTACACACACAGATACACACATACACACTGACAAATACACACACACACTTTTTGAACACAGCACTGTAGAGCATTTTGGACTACAGAGTCCCTGCAGAAAATTCATGCAGAAATCATTATATATTGCCATTAGAAGACCCAATAAACAAGTCAATCATTTTTAATATATGTCTAAAAATAAATTTGTTTCAGAATAATATTTTTTCAGGAGCCTCTAA
The DNA here is from genome assembly GCF_027579735.1 of Bombina bombina. Lineage (NCBI taxonomy): Eukaryota > Metazoa > Chordata > Amphibia > Anura > Bombinatoridae > Bombina > Bombina bombina. The sequence goes on from NC_069508.1 coordinate 18,866,105, forward strand.
TTATTATGATTTTTTTTCATAGATTTCCGCTGCTTTTATAATAGCTTTGCAGAGAATTGTATAAATCATGTTATGAGCTATGGAAAATTACACAGACGTTTGAAACAGTCTCTAGTTTTATTATATTCTTGCCAGTTTCCACAAATTACTCTATGAAAACATATTAAGATTATTTATTTATTATTTTCTTTTCAATGCATTTTTAGTTTCTTGTAAAATGACACATTAAGTAATACAGAAACACACTTTAAGGTTTGTATGGTAGATTTAATTTACATAATTTCTTATTTTCTGTTTACAAATCATTATGGTAAAATGTACAGGCGTCATTACTGCACAAAGGAAATCGATTCAGTGCCCTTTTCAAATACATCCAGTTTCCTATAAGAATCAATTTTATCACTATTATTTTTTAATGTTGTAATAATGTACGTAGCAGCTGGGTTTGGCGCCAGTCACACTGAGTTATATAACATAAGTTTCACTTCTCCTAGTATTCTGTGGTTTGGAACTTTAAAATATTTACTTTTTCTTATAATAATTGCTCTCAGAATTATAGGGCTAATACTCATTACTGGCTTTGCATTGCATGCGCTGTTTTAAGGGGACAGTCTAGTCAAAATAAACTTTCGTGATTCAAATAGGGCATGACATTGTTAACAACTTTCCAATTAACTTTTATCATCAATTTTGCTTTGTTCTCTTGGTATTCTTAGTTGAAAGCTAAACCTAGGTAGGCTCATATGCTAATTTCTTAGCCCTTGAAGGTCACTTCTTATCTGAATGCATTTTGATTTTTTTTCACAACTAGAGGGCGTTAGTTCAAGTGTTCCATATAGATAACATTTTGCTCACGCACGTGTAGTTACCTAGGAGTCAGCACTGATTGGCTAAAATGCAAGTCTGTCAAACAAACTGAAATAAGGGGCAGACTGTTGTAGGGGATGGGTAATAAAGGGATTATCTATCTTTTTAAGCAATAAAAAATGCTGGTGTTGACTGTTACTTTAAATCACTCATAAAACTGATTAGTAATAATTTCCAGTGCAATATCTGAGAGTCTTCTTTGGCACATGGCACCGTAGGCTAAAACATCTTATGTTAGGGACATTTTAGTACAATTGTTTAAAATCAACTATGGAAGATTTTTCAGTTTTGCTTTACTTTAGTGTTCTTGTGCAGCAGCAAAAAATTGGGTTCTTCTGAATCTTTTGGAATGAATATTTGAAAAAAAGACTGGTTACAGGCATCAGGGGATGGATAGAATAAGAAGTGCCTTAGTAACCTTACAGTTGCACATAAGGGCTGGCTATGGGCATAATGTGATTTTCTATGGACAGAATGAGAGCTGTATCAATAACCTCAAAGAGGGACACAAGGGGCAGACCATGGGCATCAAGGGATGTTCAAGAGCATTGCTAGAATTAGATATTTCTCAGAAACCTTAAAGACGCACACAAAGTGCTGGCCATGATCATCAGGCATGTTCTAGATCTTGGATAGAATGAGAACTGTATCAGTAACCTCACAGATGCACAGAAAGGGATAACAAAGGGATGGCCACGTGCATCATGGGATGTTTGAGAGCATGAATAGAAGGAGGGATGTCTTAGTAACCTCACAGATGCACATAAAGAGCAGACCATGGGCATCATGGGATGTTCTATAGCTTGGTTAAAATAAGAGGTCTTTCAGCAACCTCACAAATGCACACAAAGGGATGTCATGGGATGCTCTAGAATAGATTATGGATAAAATGAGAGATGTCTCAGTAACTTTGCAGATGCAAAAAAAGGGCTGGCCATGGGCATCATAGGATGTTCTAGATTATGGATAGAATGTGAGATGTCTCAGTAACCTCACAGATGGACACAAAGTACTAGCCATGGGCATCATGGGATTTTCTAGATCATGGATAGAATGAAAGATGTTGCAGTAACCTCACAGATGGACACAAAATGATAGCTATTGCATAATCAAATGTTGTAGATCATGGATAGAATGAGAGATGTCTCAGTAACGTCAAAGTGGGACACAAAATGGTAGCCATGGGAATCATGGGATTTTCTAGATCATGGATAGAATGAGAGATGTCTCAGTAACCTCACAGATGGACGCAAAATGGTAGCTATTGCATCATCGGATGTTGTAGATCATGGATAGAATGAGAGATGTCTCTGTAACCTCACAGATGGACGCAAAATGGTAGCTATTGCATCATCGGATGTTGTAGATCATGGATAGAATGAGAGATGTCTCAGTAACCTCACTGATGGACACAAAGTGCTAGCCATTGGTGCCATGGGATGTTCTAGATCATGGATACTATAAATTGTGTCCCAGTAACCTCACAGATGGACACAAAGTGCTAGCCATTGGCATCTTGAAATGTTCTAGAGCGCTGTCAGAATGTTTCACCTAGACCATGTTCAAGCAAAGGGAATTCATATAAACTCTTACACTTGGGAAGAATCTCTTGTGATGTCTTGTCTTTGACAGCTTAACTCATTCTATAAGGCTCGATCCGCCGGTGATATTCATTATTGCACGCAAACGCTATTTTGCTCTTGCGTGCAACACTGCCCCTGTCCTCCCACAGCCAATCAAATGCTGGCAGGGGCTGTCAATCTCTCCGGTTGGACGAGACCGGGGAGATTGAAATTCTCCACTTAAGAGGTGGAGAAGAGGGTAGGGAAGTAGTGGTCTGATGACCACTGCTTGATAAATACAGACTGCAAGTTCTCTTGTGAGAACCTGCAGTTGTAGCAAGGTGAAGGGTTTGATTAATCAAGCCCTATGAGGCAAGCAGTTAGTGATTATGATATAGATGGGGCCTATTTGATTAGAATAGAGCTGAACTTGCATCTCACTGATGTGACAATGGGTGGGTTGAATCACAAGATTTTTGAGTTGTGGTTTAGTACTTTCAGGAAGTAATTTTATTGACTTCTGACACTGTCTGTGTTCAGTTTAGGATCAGTTATGTATTGCAGGTGTGGGACGTTAACTGTGTGTTTAACTGTGCTGCTTGTGTTAAACACATACTTCTGCATAAGCAGCAATACAATAATACAATGCTCTAGCAAATTACAGCATTTAATTGCTCCTTTATGTCTATTTAAAGTTTCTAGACAGAACATGTGTTTAAAAAAAAAAAATACTTAAAAAAATACTTTACAGTATTCCTTGCCGAACTGTATGAGCTGGTCAGCAGACTCACTTTATACCAGTACAATCTGTGACTCACTTTATACCAGTACAATCTGTTCTTGTACATGAGTGAACATGATGACCTTGTGTTGGCAAGAGAATGCTCATCAGAGCTTAAAGTCAAATTACTTTTCTGCTGGCCTCCTGGGGTATCATCAAGCTCAGATGGGTAATTAAGAATCTGCTGTAGGTGTGGGAACATATGTGCACGGTGCGAGAACCACAACAGATGATTGCAGGTTGGGGGACTTGGAGAAACGTTCCAGTAAATTTGGATAAAACTGTTATGACATATTTTAGGATGTTAGTTATTTATTTGGATTTTTTTACTAACACACAAACTTTGCTAGGAGTAAGAATTTAACTTGAGCAGGTTAGTGTGTGTATTCCAAGTTAAAAGTAAAAGGTTTGCGTGTGAGCGAAACCTGACTACACCCGTCAAATAAAATAATGTGTGATTATAGTAATTAGGTGAAAGCAAAAAAGACGATAAATAGAAGATAAATACAAAATGTAATAATCCAATAAACTCAAGTTCTAGTGAAACACGTCTTTCAGTTGGTAAAGTCTCAGATTTCTGTCAGCTCATTCAGGGGATGCTGAGCTGAAATGAACCACATAGGAAGTTTATAAAGGATTTGTGCTGAAAATCTTCCTGTTATGCATTAGTCATATGTAGCTGCAAGGCCCCTTTACACCTTAAAGAATTGTCTGCCACCTCTCTTTCTGGGGATTTGATGCCAGGTTGAACTTAAAAGGAAACTGTACCTATTCGTTATATAACATTTATATGAAAAAGCAGCATTTAAACATTAAATCACAGTACAAGCATGCACCACTTGAGTTCCAAAGCTGCATTCAGCACTTGATAAATGGAATCTATAACACATATTTATTTATCTTGCAACATAGGTGTTTGATTGTGCATATTTTTTTCTAACCGATTTCACAATGGCATTTACAAGGTTGTTTTCAAATCAAGAGCAGTGCAGTGATACACATCTTGAAAAGCCTGGTGGAATCCATATCCCTGATCTCCTTTGTGTGCCCAGTTAGAGACAGATGTAAATGAGCTTGTTCTCTGAGCAATTACTTTGTAGAGTCTTGCAGGGAAAATAGACACATATATAGATATATAGATAGATAGATAGATAGATAGATAGATAGATAGGTAGATAGATAGATAGATAGATAGATAGATAGATAGATAGATAGATAGATAGATAGATAGATAGATAGATAGATAGATAGATAGATACTGAAAGGTGTATTGTACTGTAAAATAGTCTGCCCTTTAATGTGTTCCCAGTGACAAATTTTACCTGCAGGAGTGTAGTCGGATCCTTTCAAATAACTCATTTACATTTTTTTTTTTTTTTTTTTTTAAATAGCTGGTTTTGCCATTTGAATTCACCACTTATATTGAGCATGTCAGTATTGGCTATAGAAAAGCTATGTAAACAACTTCAGCAGGAGAAATCAATCTCCCAGGGGTGGTAGGAGAGAGAGAATTCCAGAAAATGAGTGTGTCCCTGCAGCTGCTTTGAATACAATAAAATCTTCACAGCTGCTTGTTTGAGTATATTCTTCCTAGATAGATTCTCAGCTCACTTTAATGAGGTATAGTTTATTGCAAAATAGTGTATGTTGCAATGCTGTTTTATTGTTTTATTTTACAATGAGCAGAAATGTTGAATTTATTGTCCCTTTAAAGTCTGTATAATTGTTTCCTCTTAAGCCAGTTCCATCTGCAATAATCGTACAACCTTAGTGTGTTCTCATACTTACTTAATGCCTGTTTGTACATTGTTTGTTTGTTTTGTTTTTTGCTTGTGCGCTCAGGCCAGATATGCATTTTTTGGATGCAATCTGCTGGTTTCCTACGGTTTACTACATGGTGGGCTGCATTGACAAGTAGGTAAAAGCAACTTGACTTGCAGTAATATATGTTGTGGTGTTACCTGTCTGTGTTTATAAGTGGTGTGTATTGCGCAGACGGGATTCGCAAAGCTTGCGCAGCATTATGAATCCTCTCTGCATTATATGTGACATTAAAGTTATAGATCTAGTACCTGCAAAGGTCACAATATATCTCTGTTGTGCAACATTAGCTCAATTCAAATGTTATAGCAAGGAACCTTCTAAATACAACATTTTAGTATCAACCCAAATTCATGGAATATACTACTGTGTTTTCTTTTATTTTCTGCTCCGCCAGTAAAAGTAACTCGAAACCGAGACATTGTTAAATGAAAAATGTTGCTCAAATGTTACAAAAATATTTTCAAAACATTCTGGGCCTTGCAATAACAAATGTATGTAAAAATAATACTTTTTCAGCTGTTTTATATATAAATATGTATGTGTATTATTGTTCTTAATACAGAAAATAACAACCTTATATCATTAAAATCATTTACCACTAATAAGTAATTTTATCGTTGCTCAAAAATAATACTTTTTCAGCTGTTTTATATATAAATATGTATGTGTATTATTGTTCTTAATACAGAAAATAACAACCTTATATCATTAAAATCATTTACCACTAATAAGTAATTTTATCGTTGCTCAACTTCAGTTAAAAAACATTACGGCTAGATTACGTGTTGTGCGTTAGGGTAAAAAAGCAGCGTTAAGAGGTCCTAACGCTGCTTTTTTACTCCCGCTGCTATTATGAGTCTTGAAGGTTTAGGGTCACCGCACACTTCTTTGGCCTTACTGCAAAACGACTTACGTAAACTTCGTAAAGTCTTTTTTCTAGGGGACTTCCTATCTGTCCTGGGAGGCCAAAAAGGGACCCTATCCTGTCAAGATCTGTAACGCATTCTAAAGTCAGTAGTTAAGAGTTTTATGGTACAACGCCGTAACATAAAACTCATAACTAAAGTGCTAAAAAGTACACTAACACCAATAAACTACCTATTAACCGGAGGCCCTCCTGCATCGCAAATACTATAATAACATTTTTAACCCCTAATCTGACACTCCGGACCCCGCCGCCACCTACATTATATTTATGAACCCCTAATCTGTTGCCCCCAACATCGCCGACACCTACATTAAATTTATTAACCCCTAATCTGCTGCCCCCAATGTCGCCGCAACCTACCTACACTTATTAACCCCTAATCTGCCGCCCCCAACGTCGCCGCCACTATGATAAACATATTAACCCCTAAACCGCCGCACTCCCGCCACGCAAACATTAGTTAAATATTATTAACCCCTAATCTGCCACCCCTAACATCAGCGCCACCTACCTACATTTATTAACTCCTAATCTGCCGCCCTCTACGTCGCCGCCACTATATTAAAGTTATTAACCCCTAAATCTAAGTCTAACCCTAACCCTAACACCCCCTAACTTAAATATAATTTAAATAAATCTAAAGAAAATTACTATCATTAACTACATTATTTCTATTTAAAACTAAATACTTACCTATAAAATAAACCCTGATAGCTACAATATAACTAATATTTACATTGTAGCTAGCTTAGGGTTTATTTTTATTTTACATGCAAGATTGTATTTATTTTAACTAGGTACAATAGTTATTAAATAGTTATTAACTATTTAATAACTTCCTAGTTAAAATAAAGACAAAAGTACCTGTAAAATAAAACCTAACCTAAGTTACACTAACACCTAACACTACACTATAATTAAATAAATTAACTAAATTAACAACAATTAAATCAATTAAATTAAATTAGCTAAAGTAAAAAAAAAAACCTACTAAATTACAGAAAATAATAAACAAATTACAAGATATTTAAACTAATTACACCTAATCTAATAGCCCTATCAAAATTAAAAAAAGCCCCCTCAAAATAAAAAAAACCCTAGCCTAAACTAAACTACCAATAGCCCTTAAAAAGGCCTTTTGCGGGGCATCGCCCCAAAGTAATCAGCTCTTTTACTGGAAAAAAAAAATACAACCCCCCCCAACAGTAAAACCCACCACCCACACAACCAACCCCCCAAATAAAATACTATCTAAAAAAAACCTAAGCTCTCCATTGCCCTGAAAAGGGCATTTTGATGGGCATTGCCCTTAAAAGGATGTTTTCTACCTTAATTCCGATTGGCTGATAGAGTTCTATCAGCCAATCGGAATCTAAGGGACGCCATCTTGGATGACGTCACTTAAAGGTACCTTCATTCGTCTTTAGTCGTCGGATGAAGAGGATGCTCCGCGTCGAATGTTTTGAAGATGGACCCGCTCCGTGCCGGATTGATGAAGATAGAAGATGCCGTCTGGATGAAGACTTTTGCCCGTCTGGAGGAGCACTTTGCCCGGCTTGGATGAAGACTTCTCCCGGCTTCATTGAGGACTTCGGCCTGGCATGGATGAAGACTTCTCCCGGTAAGTCGATCTTCAGGGGGTTAGTCTTGTTTTTTTTTAAGTGTGTATTGGGTGGGTTTTATTTTTAGGTTAGGGTTTGGGCTTGCAAAAGAGCTAACTTCACTTTTAAGGGCAATGCCCATCCAAATGCCCTTTTCAAGGCAATGGGGAGCTTAGGTTTTTTTAGATAGTATTTTATTTGGGGGGTGGTTGTGTGGGTAGTGGGCTTCACTGTTGGGGGGTTGTTTGTATTTTTTTTTTCAGGTAAAAGAGCTGATTACTTTGGGGCAATGCCCCGCAAAAGGCCCTTTTAAGGGCTATTGGTAGTTTAGTTTAGGCTAGGTTTTTTTTGGGGGGGCTTTTTTTATTTTGATAGGGCTATTAGATTAGGTTAATTAGTTTAAATATCTTGTAATTTGTTTATTATTTTATGTAATTTAGTGTTTGTTTTTTTTGTACTTTAGCTAATTTAATTTAATTGATTTAATTGTTGTTAATTTATTTAATTTATTTAATTATAGTGTAGTGTTAGGTGTTAGTGTAACTTAGGTTAGGTTTTATTTTACAGATACTTTTGTATATATTTTAGCTAGGTAGTTATTAAATAGTTAATAACTATTTAATAACTATTGTACCTTGTTAAAATAAATACAAACTTGCCTGTAAAATAAAAATAAACCCTAAGATAGCTACAATGTAACTATTAGTTATATTGTAGCTAGCTTAGGGTTTATTTTTAGGTAAGTATTTAGTTTTAAATAGGAATTATTTAGTTAATGATAGTAATTTTCTTTATATTTATTTATTTAAATTATATTTAAGTTAGGGGGTGTTAGGGTTAGACTTAGGTTTAGGGGTTAATACATTTAGTATAGTGGCAGCAACGTTGGGGGCGGCATATTAGGGGTTAATAAATGTAGGTAGGTGGCGTCGATGTTAGGGACTGCATATTAGGGGTTAATAATATTTAACTAATATTTGCGAGGGGTTAATATGTTTATTATAGTTGCGGCGATGTTGGGGCGGCAGATTAGGGGTTAATAAGTGTAGGTAGGTTGCGGCGACATTGGGGGCAGCAGATTAGGGGTTAATAAATATAATGTAGGTGTCAGCGATGTTGGGGGCAGCAGATTATGGGTTAATAAATATAATGTAGGTGTCGGCGATGTCGGGGGCGGCAGATTAGGGGTTAATAAGTGTAAGATTAGGGGTGTTTAGACTCAGGGCATGTTAGGGTGTTAGGTGGTGTAGACATAATTTTTTATTTCCCCATAGGAATCAATGGGGCTGCGTTAAGGAGTTTTACGCTGCTTTTTTGCAGGTATAAGACTTTTTCTCAGCCGGCTCTCCCCATTGATTCCTATGGGGAAATTGTGCACAAGCGCGTACGACCAGCTCACCGCTGACTTAAGCAGCACTGGTATTGGAGTGCGGTAATGAGCAAAATTTTGCTCAACGCTCACTTGTTGTCTTTTAACGATGGGTTTGTAAAAACACGTAATACCAGTGCTGTAGGTAAGTGAGCGGTGAGAGAAAACTGCTTGATAGCACCGCACAGCCTCTAACACAAAACTCGTAATCTAGCCGTTAGTGTTTTAGTTTTCATGAACAAATTGTACAGGAATTATTTTTTAATATTTTAAAAAGCTAAATGTGCTTTTCCTGTTACCTATTTGTATAAAGAACAGTTTAGCTCAATATTGTGAATGATTCAGAATAAACATAGAGGCCCATTTATCAAGCTCCGAATTGAGATTGAGGGCCCGTGTTTCTGGCGAGCCTGCAGGCTCACCAGAAACAGCAGTTATGATGCAGCGGTCTAAAGACCGCTTCTCCATAAGCCTGTCCGCCTGCTCTGAGCAGGCGGACAGAGATCACCACAATTTAACCCGATCGAGTACGATCGGGTTGATTTACACCCCCCTGCTGGCGGCCTGTCGGACCTGATCCGCACTGTCGGATCAGGTCCTACAGACCTTTAATAAATAGGCCTCATTGTCTGCACATGAATGGGAATATATACTCTAATCACATAAATTACTATAAGACAAAGAGATCATCAAAGCTTTATATTGCTTTATTGATCATTAAAATAAATTACTGGCTAAAGCTCTGAGACAATTATCTGATTTAAAAGCCTGTGTTATACAACCTGCTGTACAAAACCAATTTAACAGATATTGTAGACAGCTAACATTTAAAAAGAAAACAAAGCTTTAATTTTTTCTTTGTCATTCAGAGCATAAAATAAAAATAAAAATTCCAATGTTCTCCTATTACTAAATGAGTTTTGTTCTCATGTTACTCTTTGTTAAAAAGCATACCTAGATAGGTATTGTGCACATGTCTGAAACATTTCATTGCTGTAAACACTGCTGCCATATATTGCGCTTGCAAATGTATTCCATGAAAATAAAAAACATCCAAGTACAGGATTCAAGTGAAATTTTACTTACAAGTCGCTGATAAAGACAGTAACTTACAGAAAATTAGAATATATTGAGCACTCTTGCATATTCCACATAATTTTCTGTAAATTCTCTCGCTCCGACTCTCTACTGCTCAGTTAAAACCTCTTAAGGACATATGACGGAATTTTTCCGTCATAAAACAATTGAGCAAACTGAAAGCTGTGTCCTTAAAGGGTTAAGAAACAGAATCCTGCAGGGCTGAAAACTGAGAGCAGACACTTCAGATTCCTAACTGAGCGGTTTAGAGTCAGAGTGGATCAGCACCATTTCTGGAGAATCGGGAGGAATATGCAGCAAGAACCCGTTCTACAGTGCATAATATATTTTCATTTCTCAGCGACTTATGATTAAAATTACACTTGAATCGTGCGCTTGGATGTTTTGTTTTTATAAAACTAATTAGAGCAAGGATTTGAGGGTCTTGCATTGTCAGCCGAGCTGTACTTTTTTCAAGGAATCTATTTATGATGGACTTTTGATGCGTGTACCTTGCAAATGTATAAAACTGTTAAACATATTCTTGCAGAATTCTGCCATATAGTGCTCTAGACACATTCACACCCCTGAGCTTACCTACCTGCTTTTCAACAAATGATACCAAGATAACAATGTATTTTCTTTCCTAAGATATGGAGAGTCCACAACATCATTCCAATTACTAGTGGGAATATCACTCCTGACCAGCAGGAGGAGGCAAAGAGCACCACAACAAAGCTGTTAAGTGTCACTCCCCTACCCATAATCCCCAGTCATTCTCTTTGCCTCTGTCAATGGAGGAGGTGAAGTTTTGGTGTCTGAAGAAATGAATTCCTTTTTGGGTACTTTGCCCTACAAGCAAGGATTTAGTTTTAGCTAAATCCTTGTTAATCTCTTCAGTAGAGTAGTGGTGGCCTTTAAGCAGTTATGAAGTTGTGAGGCAGTCCTTACTATCGGCTAGATTACGAGTTGTGCGTTAAGTTAAAAAAGCAGCGTTAAGAGGTCCTAACGCTGCTTTTTTATGCCCGCTGGTATTACGAGTCTTGAAGGTTTAGGTGTACCGCAAATTATTTGGCCTTACCGCAAAACGACTTACTTAAACGTTGCAAAGTCTTTTTTCTGAGGGACTTCCACAGCGCCGGTATTACGAGTCTGTCCTGAGAGGTCAAAAAGTGAGCAGTACACCCTACCCTGTCAAGATCCCTAACGCATTTAAAAGTCAGTTGCTAAGAGTTTTATGGTACAACGCCGTAACATAAAATTCATAACTAAAAAGCTAAAAAGTACACTAACACCCATAAACTACCTATTAACGCCTAAACCGAGGCCATCCCGCATCGCAAACACTATAATAAAAATTTTAACCCCTAATCTGCCGCTCTGGACACCGCCGCCACCTACATTATATTTACGAACCCCTAATCTGCTGCCCCCAACATCGCCGACACCTACATTATATTTATTAACTCCTAATCTGCTGCCATCAATGTTGCCGCAACCTAGCTACACTTTTTAACCCCTAATCTGCCGCTCCCAACGTCACCGCCACCATAATAAACATATTAACCCCTAAAACGCTGCACTCCCACCTCGCAAACATTAGTTAAATATTATTAACCCCTAATCTGCCGTCCCTAACATCGCCACCACCTACTTACATTTATTAACCCCTAATCTGCTGCCCCCAACATCGCCGCCACTATATTAAAGTTATTAACCCCTAAACCTAAGTCGAACCATAACCCTAACACCCCTTAACTTAAATATAATTACAATAAATCTAAATAAAAATTGCTATCACTAACTACATTATTCCTATTTAAAACTAAATACTTACCTATAAAATAAACTCTTGGCAGTGGTCAGGTCTTGGGGAATTGCAGTGCCGCCCTACCTGGACGACATATTGGTTCAGGCACCATATTTTCAACAAGCAAACTCTCATACGAGATCTTGTTGTCTTTTCTATGTTCCCACAGATGGAAAGTGGATCTGGAGAAGAGTTCCCTTGTTCCAGCTACAAGGGTGGTTTTCTTAGGGACCATAATAGATTCCCTATCTATGAATATTTTTCCAACAGAGTTCAGAAAATTCAAAATTCTCTCCTCTTGCCTCTCTTTACAGTCTACTGTTCAACCATCAGTGGCTCAATGTATGGAGGTAATTAGTCTGATGGTCGCTTCCATGGACATCATTCCCTTTGCTCAATTCCATTTGAGAGCTCTGTAATTATGCATGCTCAGACCATGGAATGAAGACCATTCAGTTCTATCTCAGAGGAAAGATCTAGACCAGTCATCAAGAGACTCTCTCTTCCGTGGTGGCTTTCTCAGGACCATCTATCTCAGGGCACATGCTTCCAGAGAACTTCCTGGGTGATAGTGACCTTGAACTTTAGCCTGCTAGGCTGGGGAGTAGTCTGGGACTCAATGAAAGCACAGGGACTATGGACTCAGGAGGAGTCTGCTCTCCCTATAAACATCTTGGAGTTGAGAACGATTCACAACGCTCTGATGGCTTGGCCTCAATTGTCCTTAGCCCGGTTTATCAGGTTCCAATCGGACAACATCACCTCAGTTGCTTACATCAACCACCAGGGAGGAACTCAGAGTTTCTTGGCCATGAAGTAGGTGGTACAGATTATTCAGTGGGTGGAATCTCACAATTGTTGTCTATCTGTCATCCACATTCCAGGAGTGGACAACTGGGAGACGGGTTTTCCTGAGCAGACAAACTTTTCAACCACGGGAGTGGGCTTTCCATCCGGAGGTGTTCTCCAGGTTAACCATCAAGTGAGGGGTGCCGGAGCTGGATCTGATGGTGTCTCGGCAGAACGCCAAACTTTCAAGGTACGGTTCAAGGTCAAGAGATCCGCAGGCCGCTCTGATAAATGGTCTGGTGGTTCCTTGGGTTTTCTGTCTAGCATATCTGTTTCCTCCGTTTGCACTCCTTCCACAAGTCATTGCTCATATCAAACAGGAGAGAGTGTCTGTAATTCTAATAGCTCCTGCATGGCCTCACAGGATCTTGTATAAAGATCTAGTGAAGATGTCATCTCTGCCACCTTGGAGTTTGCCTCTGAGGAACGACTTTCTAACTCAGGGTCCATTCCTCCATCCAAATCTCGTTTCTCTGAAGCAGACTGCTTGGAGATTGAACGTTAGTTCTGGCTAAGCGTAGGTTTTCTAAGTCGGTCATTGAGACCATGCTGCAGGCACGCAAGCCTGTTACTTGTAAAATTTACCATTAGGTTTGGCGTAAATACCTTTATTGGTGTGAATCAAAGGGCTACTCTTGGAGTAGGGTCCGGATTCCTAGAATTTTGTCCTTTCTCCAGGAAGGTCGGGAGAAAGGGTTGTCAGTCAGTTCTCTGAAGGGTCAAATTTCTGCATTAGCTATTCGTTTACATAAGCATCTGTCAGATGTGCCGGATGTTCAATGTTTTTGTCAGGCCCTGGTCAGAATCATGCCTGTGTTTAAATCTGTTGCTCCACCTTGGAGTCTTAACCTTGATCTTAAAGTTTTGCAGCAGGCTCCGTTTGAGCCAATGTATTCTATAGATATTAAGTTGTTACCTTGGAAGGATTTGTTTCTTATTGCTATTTCTTCTGCTCTGAGAGTTTCGAAACTCTCGGCTTCGCAGTGTGATTCGCTTTATCTTATCTTTCATGCGGATAAGACGGTTCTTCGTACTAAATTGGGGTTTCTCCCTAAAGTGGTTTTAGATAGAAATATTAATCAGGAAATTGACGTTCCTTCTCTCTGTCAAAAATCCTTCTTCTTGTAAGGAAAGTGTCTTGCACAACTTGGATGTTGTGCATGCTCTAAAATTCTACCTACAGGCTACTAAAGATTTTCGCCAGTCTTCTGCCCTGTTTGTTTGTTTCTTTAGTAAGCGCAAGGGTCAGAAGGCTACTGCTACTTCTCTTTCCATCTGGTTGAGAAGTATAATTTGTTTTGCTTATGAGACTGCTGGTCAGCAGCCTCCTGAGAGAATTACAGCTCATTCCACTAGGGCTGTCTCCTCTTCTTGAGCCTTCAAAAACAAAGCTTCTGTGGAACAGATTTGCAAGGCTGCAACTTAGTCCTCTCTGCATTTTTTTCCCACATTTTTCAAATTTGATGCTTTTGTCTCGACTGAGGCTTCTTTTGGGAGAAAGGTTCTTCAAGCGGTGGTGTCTTCTGTTTAGGTCCTCCTGTCTTGTTCTCCCTCCCTATTAATTCTGTGTCCTCTAGCTTGGGTATTGGTTCCCCCTAGTAATTTGAATGATGTTGTGGACTCTCCATTTTTTGCTTACCTGATACATTTCTTTCTTTCCGGATATAGAGTGTCCACGACCCCACCCTTAATTTAGACAGTTTTTTCTACTTAACCTCAGGCACCTTTATACCTTTGTGTTATTCCTTTTTCCATTTCCCTTCGGTCGAATGATTGGGAATTATGGGTAGGGGAGAGACACTTAACAGCTTTGCTGTGGTGCTCTTTGCCTCCTTCTGCTGGCCAGGAGTGATATTACCACTAGTAATTGGAATGACGTTGTAGACTTTCCATATCCATAAAGAAAGATATTTATCAGGTAAGCATAAATATTGTTTTTCATAATAGAAGTAAATTGGAAACTGTTTTTAAAATGGCGCACTCTGTTATTTAAAAAATAAATAAACACAAGAGAGAATATACGAGTGAGAAGACATCATGCCATTGAAGCATCTGTAGAGCTCCTAACCCAAGGTAGCTTGGGTGATCCTAGTACGTATGCCCAGTAATGCCACAACTAACAGATGCACTTACTGTTTGCAACATAAATTCTCATCTGTAGCTCCTTCTTTGTGGTTTTGTTTACTGTGCTGGAAAACCAAAGTCATGAGTGCAGGGGAAGTAGCAAGATAATAGTGAGATTAAAAGATGTTATAATTGACCATTTAGGCAGATACCCCACTGATTGGTTTATTAAACCTCTAGGCAGCTGTATAATTTGCCTTCTGTGAATCCTGTTCCAGCTTCATACTAAAAATGTTGTATCATAGTCTAGAGGAGATATGATTAATATATTCAATTTCGAACTGATAATGCTGAAAATACTATATGATATGCCATATAAACATATGTACATGGCTAAGGATATTGTTTATACATCAAAATATAGAGACACACACACAGACACTAGATGGCGATATATTCCCAGTGAACATAATAGTGTGTAATTACGACTATGTAGCTAGACTTTATTTCCCAACACGATATTAGAAACTCTCATTATAAAGAAACCGCATTTCTATTTTTGTTTTAAAATTTCTGGTTATTACTGTTTTCTAATTTTCAAAGAACAGGTGTGTGTTTTCTTTTCTGAAGTCATGCTAATAAAATATTAGATGTCCCATCAGATTTAATAACATAAATATATTGAAAAATTGCTGCTCTATGCAACCCATAAAAATGTCTAATTTTGATTTGCCCCCTTAAGCACTTTCCCTTAAAGGGATGTAAAAACTCTAAAATGAAAGACACATGAATGCATTTCACTTTAAACGGACACATTTATGTAGTACACATGTATTATTAAAAATTTATTTCACTGTGCACAGTGCATATATCAATATGCCTCAAGCACACTCATTCCAACACTGAGCCTGTCCTTTCTGATTTTATCCAAAATGCACAAACATTTAAAATTACTCCAGTCTTAGGATCAGCTGTTAACATGAGAAAGGAAATCCCAGAACCAATAAACAGGAGGGATGTGGAGTATCTTTTATTATATATATATATATATGAAGCGCAGGTACGCCTGCGCGAAACATGTCAGGTGTTTCTTTTGTCTGACTATGTCCTTCATTCCTGGATGAATAAACGCTACTGATTACACCAGCACTTTGGTCGCCTGAGCAGTGTTTGCCTTTGTTTCTTATCTATATATATATTAGCCTTAAAAGGACACAGTAATAAAACTTAAACTTGTTTCAGAGCTACATTTTTTTAAATCTATACCCTGTCTGAATCATGAAAATGTCACTTTGACTTCTGTGTTCCTCTGAGATTTGAATAAGACATTTATGTCCTTTAACAACACAGAACGCAAGTTAACATAAATAACTGATTAATAATGTGTATCTTGTATTTAAGACAAGCAGCTGTGGATGTTATAGCCTTAAATGAAATATTTATAAATTTAAAAAAAAGTAAAAATCGATAAGATTTGGATTCCAATCCGATGGCTGACTAAAATCATTGTTTTGACCAGGGTCCACACTTTGATAAACTAGAATATGCCCTTAATTTGACGTATAGACACAGGTGGACCGAGGGTTTAGGCTTTCATAAATAGAGCTCAATATAACTGTTTTTTAGTAACAAATAGCTCAAAATCAATGACAACAAAAAACATTGCTATTTCTGTGTAATGGTCACTACAGAAGAAGTGTTTTCTCACTGATACACTTAGGCAATGACAAATATTTGTATTGTTCCTCCCTGGTCATGCTCACTGGATGTTCCTACCAGTGACACAGACCAGTGACTTGTTATTCAGACTCCTAACAACGTTGTTGTGTTTTTCAAAGCCTAGATGACTTGCTCAGGTGCGGTGTCACCTCTGCAGCCAACATGGTTGTTGTAGATAAAGAGAGCACCATGAGTGCTGAAGAGGACTACATGGCCGATGCAAAGACCATTGTCAATGTGCAGACACTCTTCAGGTGAGTACAACCCAATTCCAAAAGTAATAACAGCTGCAATCTGTCTGTTCAGTCTGTACAAAAAAGGAGAACAATATAGACTGGTGGATAGGGATGGGCGAATGTTTCGCAACATTTGAAAAACGGCACAAATTTTAACACATTCGTTCGTTCGAATCGAATTTCGAATGTTTACATAACATTCTAACATTCGATTTTCGAATGTTCGGCTTCGAATTTTACGATTACATTCAAAAATATTCTTTTTGAAAAATTCGAATTTAGATTGTAATAGTATTTCTAATGCTTTTTCTTTAAATGTAATATTTGAATTATGCAATATTCGAATTGGAAAAATTCGAATTTATATTCGAATTGGAAAAATTCGAATTTATATTCGAATTCGAAAAATTCGAATTTATATTCGAATTCGAAAAATTCGAATTTATATTCGAATTCGAAAAATTCGAATTTATATTCGAATTCGAAAAATTCGAATTTATATGTTTGTAATAGTATTTCTAATGCTTTCTTTAAATGTAATATTCGAATTATGCAATATTCTATATGGAAAAATTCAAAATGATATATTTGTATCTATTATGTATCAATTTACTAGATTCCCGCCCTACCACATGAACTATTGAACTTCTGAATAGTATTTGTTAAATAGAATGTGGACATTCGATATAATTATAAACATTCGAATTCGAAAGTGACATTCGAAAACTGTAAATAACATTAGATTTTCGAATTTTTAAGAATATTCGTTCTTATCGACATTCGGATTTAGAATTTGAATTTTGGTAATAACATTCGTTCTACATTCGAAATTCGAAAATTTACATATTCGCCCATCCCTACTGGTGGACAAGCATGGGATAGAGCTATGGTAAATATAGGGGAATGGACCAGAGAGGCAGGAAATAGTTAAACTGGGGAACAAAAACAGATTGCAAAGGAACAAATGGAGAAATGGAGGGAGAGATATGGGGAGATTAAGTGAAAAGAAGATAAAGAGACAGATAGAGTTCAAGGGGTAGAGAGACAGGGAGGGTAGAAAGCAACAGAGAGAAAGAGAAAGGAAGAGATCTAGAGGAGAAAGAAGAAAGAGAGAATGAGGAAAAGAGAGACAGAGAGAGGAGAGATATGGTGAAGAGAGAGGCAGGGAGTAGAGAGCGCAATGTAGAAGGTGAAGACTGAGAGAGGAGAGAGGTGGTGAATAGAGAGGCAGGGAGTAGAGAGCGCAATGTATAAGGTGAAGACAGAGAGAGGAGAGATGGTTAAGAGAGAGGCAGGGAGTGGAGAGCTTAATGCAGCAGGTGAAGACTGAGAGAGGAGAGAGAGATGGTTAAGAGAGAGGCAGGGAGTAGAGAGCACAATGTAGAAGGTGAAGACAGAGGGAGGAGAGAGATGGTGAATAGAGAGGCAGGGAGAAGAGAGCGCAATGTAGAAGGTGAAGACAGAGGGAGGAGAGAGAGAGATGGTGAATAGAGAGGCAGGGAGTAGAGTGCACAATGTAGAAGGTGAAGACAGAGGGAGGAGAGAGAGAGATGGTGAATAGAGAGGCAGGGAGTAGAGAGCACAATGTAGAAGGTGAAGACAGAGGGAGGAGAGAGAGAGATGGTGAATAGAGAGGCAGGGATTAGAGAGCGCAATGTAGAAGGTGAAGACTGAGAGAGGAGAGAGATGGTGAAGAGAGAGGCAGGGAGTAGAGAGCGCAATGTAGAAGGTGAAGACAGAGGGAGGAGAGAGAGATGGTGAAGAGAGAGGCAGGGAGTAGAGAGCACAATGTAGAAGGTGAAGACAGAGGGAGGAGAGAGATGGTGAAGAGAGAGGCAGGGAGTAGAGAGCGCAATGTAGAAGGTGAAGACAGAGGGAGGAGAGAGATGGTGAAGAGAGAGGCAGGGAGTAGAGAGCACAATGTAGAAGGTGAAGACAGATCGAGGAGAGAGATGGTGAAGAGAGAGGCAGGGAGTAGAGAGCGCAATGTAGAAGGTGAAGACAGAGGGAGGAGAGAGATGGTTAAGAGAGAGGCAGGGAGTAGAGAGCACAATGTAGAAGGTGAAGACAGAGGGAGGAGAGAGATGGTGAAGAGAGAGGCAGGGAGTAGAGAGCACAATGTAGAAGGTGAAGACAGAGGGAGGAGAGAGATGGTGAAGAGAGAGGCAGGGAGTAGAGAGCACAATGTAGAAGGTGAAGACAGAGGGAGGAGAGAGATGGTGAAGAGAGAGGCAGGGAGTAGAGAGCACAATGTAGAAGGTGAAGACAGAGGGAGGAGAGAGAGATGGTGAAGGGAGAGGCAGGGAGAAGAGAGCGCAATGTAGAAGGTGAAGACTGAGAGAGGAGAGAGATGGTGAAGAGAGAGGCAGGGAGTAGAGAGCACAATGTAGAAGGTGAAGACTGAGAGAGGAGAGAGATGGTGAAGAGAGAGGCAGGGAGTAGAGAGCACAATGTAGAAGGTGAAGACAGAGGGAGGAGAGATAGATGGTGAAGAGAGAGGCAGGGAGTAGAGAGCACAATGTAGAAGGTGAAGACAGAGGGAGGAGAGAGAGATGGTGAAGAGAGAGGCAGGGAGTAGAGAGCGCAATGTAGAAGGTGAAGACAGAGGGAGGAGAGAGATGGTGAAGAGAGAGGCAGGGAGTAGAGAGCACAATGTAGAAGGTGAAGACAGAGGGAGGAGAGAGAGATGGTGAAGAGAGAGGCAGGGAGTAGAGAGCACAATGTAGAAGGTGAAGACAGAGGGAGGAGAGAGATGGTGAAGAGAGAGGCAGGGAGTAGAGTGCACAGTATAGAATGTGAAGACTGAGAGAGGAGAGAGATGGTGAAGAGAGAGGCAGGGATTAGAGAGCGCAATGTAGAAGGTGAAGACTGAGAGAGGAGAGAGATGGTGAAGAGAGAGGCAGGGAGTAGAGAGCGCAATGTAGAAGGTGAAGACAGAGGGAGGAGAGAGAGATGGTGAAGAGAGAGGCAGGGAGTAGAGAGCACAATGTAGAAGGTGAAGACAGAGGGAGGAGAGAGATGGTGAAGAGAGAGGCAGGGAGTAGAGAGCGCAATGTAGAAGGTGAAGACAGAGGGAGGAGAGAGATGGTGAAGAGAGAGGCAGGGAGTAGAGAGCACAATGTAGAAGGTGAAGACAGAGGGAGGAGAGAGATGGTGAAGAGAGAGGCAGGGAGTAGAGAGCACAATGTAGAAGGTGAAGACAGAGGGAGGAGAGAGATGGTTAAGAGAGAGGCAGGGAGTAGAGAGCGCAATGTAGAAGGTGAAGACAGAGGGAGGAGAGAGATGGTTAAGAGAGAGGCAGGGAGTAGAGAGCACAATGTAGAAGGTGAAGACAGAGGGAGGAGAGAGAGATGGTGAAGGGAGAGGCAGGGAGAAGAGAGCGCAATGTAGAAGGTGAAGACTGAGAGAGGAGAGAGATGGTGAAGAGAGAGGCAGGGAGTAGAGAGCACAATGTAGAAGGTGAAGACAGAGGGAGGAGAGAGATGGTTAAGAGAGAGGCAGGGAGTAGAGAGCACAATGTAGAAGGTGAAGACAGAGGGAGGAGAGATAGATGGTGAAGAGAGAGGCAGGGAGTAGAGAGCACAATGTAGAAGGTGAAGACAGAGGGAGGAGAGAGAGATGGTGAAGAGAGAGGCAGGGAGTAGAGAGCGCAATGTAGAAGGTGAAGACTGAGAGAGGGGAGAGATGGTGAAGAGAGAGGCAGGGAGTAGAGAGCGCAATGTAGAAGGTGAAGACTGAGAGAGGGGAGAGATGGTGAAGAGAGAGGCAGGGAGTAGAGAGCACAATGTAGAAGGTGAAGACAGAGGGAGGAGAGAGATGGTGAAGAGAGAGGCAGGGAGTAGAGTGCACAGTATAGAATGTGAAGACTGAGAGAGGAGAGAGATGGTGAAGAGAGAGGCAGGGAGTAGAGAGCGCAATGTAGAAGGTGAAGACTGAGAGAGGGGAGAGATGGTGAAGAGAGAGGCAGGGAGTAGAGAGCACAATGTAGAAGGTGAAGACAGAGGGAGGAGAGAGATGGTGAAGAGAGAGGCAGGGAGTAGAGTGCACAGTATAGAATGTGAAGACTGAGAGAGGAGAGAGATGGTGAAGAGAGAGGCAGGGAGTAGAGAGCACAATGTAGAAGGTGAAGACAGAGGGAGGAGAGAGATGGTGAATAGAGAGGCAGGGAGTACAGAGCACAATGTAGAAGGTGAAGACTGAGAGAGGAGAGAGATGGTGAAGAGAGAGGCAGGGAGTAGAGAGCGCAATGTAGAAGGTGAAGACTGAGAGAGGGGAGAGATGGTGAAGAGAGAGGCAGGGAGTAGAGAGCACAATGTAGAAGGTGAAGACTGAGAGAGGGGAGAGATGGTGAAGAGAGAGGCAGGGAGTAGAGAGCACAATGTAGAAGGTGAAGACAGAGGGAGGAGAGAGATGGTGAAGAGAGAGGCAGGGAGTAGAGAGCGCAATGTAGAAGGTGAAGACTGAGAGAGGGGAGAGATGGTGAAGAGAGAGGCAGGGAGTAGAGAGCACAATGTAGAAGGTGAAGACAGAGGGAGGAGAGAGATGGTGAAGAGAGAGGCAGGGAGTAGAGTGCACAGTATAGAATGTGAAGACTGAGAGAGGAGAGAGATGGTGAAGAGAGAGGCAGGGAGTAGAGAGCACAATGTAGAAGGTGAAGACAGAGGGAGGAGAGAGAGATGGTGAAGAGAGAGGCAGGGAGTAGAGAGCACAATGTAGAAGGTGAAGACAGAGGGAGGAGAGAGATGGTGAATAGAGAGGCAGGGAGTAGAGAGCACAATGTAGAAGGTGAAGACTGAGAGAGGAGAGAGATGGTGAAGAGAGAGGCAGGGAGTAGAGAGCACAATGTAGAAGGTGAAGACTGAGAGAGGAGAGAGATGGTGAATAGAGAGGCAGGGAGTAGAGAGCACAATGTAGAAGGTGAAGACTGAGAGAGGAGAGAGATGGTGAAGAGAGAGGCAGGGAGTAGAGTGCACAGTATAGAAGGTGAAGACAGAGGGAGGAGAGAGATGGTTAAGAGAGAGGCAGGGAGTAGAGAGAACAATGTAGAAGGTGAAGACAGAGAGAGGAGAGAGATATGGTGAAGAGAGAGGCAGGGAGTAGAGAGCACAATGTAGAAGGTGAAGACTGAGAGAGGAGAGAGATGGTGAAGAGAGAGGCAGGGAGTAGAGAGCGCAATGTAGAAGGTGAAGACTGAGAGAGGGGAGAGATGGTGAAGAGAGAGGCAGGGAGTAGAGAGCACAATGTAGAAGGTGAAGACAGAGGGAGGAGAGAGATGGTTAAGAGAGAGGCAGGGAGAAGAGAGCGCAATGTAGAAGGTGAAGACAGAGGGAGGAGAGAGAGATGGTGAATAGAGAGGCAGGGATTAGAGAGCACAATGTAGAAGGTGAAGACAGAGGGAGGAGAGAGAGATGGTGAAGAGAGAGGCAGGGAGTAGAGAGCACAATGTAGAAGGTGAAGACTGAGAGAGGAGAGAGATGGTGAAGGGAGAGGCAGGGAGAAGAGAGCGCAATGTAGAAGGTGAAGACTGAGAGAGGAGAGAGAGATGGTGAAGGGAGAGGCAGGGAGAAGAGAGCGCAATGTAGAAGGTGAAGACTGAGAGAGGAGAGAGATGGTTAAGAGAGAGGCAGGGAGTAGAGAGCACAATGTAGAAGGTGAAGACAGAGGGAGGAGAGAGATGGTTAAGAGAGAGGCAGGGAGTAGAGAGCGCAATGTAGAAGGTGAAGACAGAGGGAGGAGAGAGAGATGGTGAAGGGAGAGGCAGGGAGTAGAGAGCACAATGTAGAAGGTGAAGACAGAGGGAGGAGAGAGATGGTGAAGAGAGAGGCAGGGAGTAGAGAGCACAATGTAGAAGGTGAAGACAGAGGGAGGAGAGAGATGGTTAAGAGAGAGGCAGGGAGTAGAGAGCGCAATGTAGAAGGTGAAGACAGAGGGAGGAGAGAGAGATGGTGAAGGGAGAGGCAGGGAGTAGAGAGCACAATGTAGAAGGTGAAGACAGAGGGAGGAGAGAGATGGTGAAGAGAGAGGCAGGGAGTAGAGAGCACAATGTAGAAGGTGAAGACAGAGGGAGGAGAGAGATGGTTAAGAGAGAGGCAGGGAGTAGAGAGCGCAATGTAGAAGGTGAAGACAGAGGGAGGAGAGAGAGATGGTGAAGGGAGAGGCAGGGAGAAGAGAGCGCAATGTAGAAGGTGAAGACTGAGAGAGGAGAGAGATGGTGAAGAGAGAGGCAGGGAGTAGAGAGCATAATTTAGAAGGTGAAGACTGAGAGAGGAGAGATGGTTAAGAGAGAGGCAGGGAGTAGAGAGCACAATGTAGAAGGTGAAGATAGAGGGAGGAGAGATAGATGGTGAAGAGAGAGGCAGGGAGTAGAGAGCACAATGTAGAAGGTGAAGACAGAGGGAGGAGAGATAGATGGTGAAGAGAGAGGCAGGGAGTAGAGAGCACAATGTAGAAGGTGAAGACAGAGGGAGGAGAGAGAGATGGTGAATAGAGAGGCAGGGATTAGAGAGCACAATGTAGAAGGTGAAGACAGAGGGAGGAGAGAGAGATGGTGAAGAGAGAGGCAGGGAGTAGAGAGCACAATGTAGAAGGTGAAGACTGAGAGAGGAGAGAGATGGTGAAGGGAGAGGCAGGGAGAAGAGAGCGCAATGTAGAAGGTGAAGACTGAGAGAGGAGAGAGAGATGGTGAAGGGAGAGGCAGGGAGAAGAGAGCGCAATGTAGAAGGTGAAGACTGAGAGAGGAGAGAGATGGTTAAGAGAGAGGCAGGGAGTAGAGAGCACAATGTAGAAGGTGAAGACAGAGGGAGGAGAGAGATGGTTAAGAGAGAGGCAGGGAGTAGAGAGCGCAATGTAGAAGGTGAAGACAGAGGGAGGAGAGAGAGATGGTGAAGGGAGAGGCAGGGAGTAGAGAGCACAATGTAGAAGGTGAAGACAGAGGGAGGAGAGAGATGGTGAAGAGAGAGGCAGGGAGTAGAGAGCACAATGTAGAAGGTGAAGACAGAGGGAGGAGAGAGATGGTTAAGAGAGAGGCAGGGAGTAGAGAGCGCAATGTAGAAGGTGAAGACAGAGGGAGGAGAGAGAGATGGTGAAGGGAGAGGCAGGGAGTAGAGAGCACAATGTAGAAGGTGAAGACAGAGGGAGGAGAGAGATGGTGAAGAGAGAGGCAGGGAGTAGAGAGCACAATGTAGAAGGTGAAGACAGAGGGAGGAGAGAGATGGTTAAGAGAGAGGCAGGGAGTAGAGAGCGCAATGTAGAAGGTGAAGACAGAGGGAGGAGAGAGAGATGGTGAAGGGAGAGGCAGGGAGAAGAGAGCGCAATGTAGAAGGTGAAGACTGAGAGAGGAGAGAGATGGTGAAGAGAGAGGCAGGGAGTAGAGAGCATAATTTAGAAGGTGAAGACTGAGAGAGGAGAGATGGTTAAGAGAGAGGCAGGGAGTAGAGAGCACAATGTAGAAGGTGAAGATAGAGGGAGGAGAGATAGATGGTGAAGAGAGAGGCAGGGAGTAGAGAGCACAATGTAGAAGGTGAAGACAGAGGGAGGAGAGATAGATGGTGAAGAGAGAGGCAGGGAGTAGAGAGCACAATGTAGAAGGTGAAGACAGAGGGAGGAGAGAGAGATGGTGAAGAGAGAGGCAGGGAGTAGAGAGCGCAATGTAGAAGGTGAAGACAGAGGGAGGAGAGAGAGATGGTGAAGAGAGAGGCAGGGAGTAGAGAGCACAATGTAGAAGGTGAAGACAGAGGGAGGAGAGAGATGGTTAAGAGAGAGGCAGGGAGAAGAGAGCGCAATGTAGAAGGTGAAGACAGAGGGAGGAGAGAGAGATGGTGAATAGAGAGGCAGGGATTAGAGAGCACAATGTAGAAGGTGAAGACAGAGGGAGGAGAGAGAGATGGTGAAGAGAGAGGCAGGGAGTAGAGAGCACAATGTAGAAGGTGAAGACTGAGAGAGGAGAGAGATGGTGAAGGGAGAGGCAGGGAGTAGAGAGCACAATGTAGAAGGTGAAGACAGAGGGAGGAGAGAGATGGTGAAGAGAGAGGCAGGGAGTAGAGAGCACAATGTAGAAGGTGAAGACAGAGGGAGGAGAGAGAGATGGTGAAGGGAGAGGCAGGGAGAAGAGAGCGCAATGTAGAAGGTGAAGACTGAGAGAGGAGAGAGATGGTGAAGAGAGAGGCAGGGAGTAGAGAGCACAATGTAGAAGGTGAAGACAGAGGGAGGAGAGAGATGGTTAAGAGAGAGGCAGGGAGTAGAGAGCGCAATGTAGAAGGTGAAGACAGAGGGAGGAGAGAGAGATGGTGAAGGGAGAGGCAGGGAGTAGAGAGCACAATGTAGAAGGTGAAGACAGAGGGAGGAGAGAGATGGTGAAGAGAGAGGCAGGGAGTAGAGAGCACAATGTAGAAGGTGAAGACAGAGGGAGGAGAGAGATGGTTAAGAGAGAGGCAGGGAGTAGAGAGCGCAATGTAGAAGGTGAAGACAGAGGGAGGAGAGAGAGATGGTGAAGGGAGAGGCAGGGAGAAGAGAGCGCAATGTAGAAGGTGAAGACTGAGAGAGGAGAGAGATGGTGAAGAGAGAGGCAGGGAGTAGAGAGCACAATTTAGAAGGTGAAGACTGAGAGAGGAGAGATGGTTAAGAGAGAGGCAGGGAGTAGAGAGCACAATGTAGAAGGTGAAGATAGAGGGAGGAGAGATAGATGGTGAAGAGAGAGGCAGGGAGTAGAGAGCACAATGTAGAAGGTGAAGACAGAGGGAGGAGAGAGATGGTGAAGAGAGAGGCAGGGAGTAGAGAGCGCAATGTAGAATGTGAAGACAGAGGGAGGAGAGATAGATGGTGAAGAGAGAGGCAGGGAGTAGAGAGCACAATGTAGAAGGTGAAGACAGAGGGAGGAGAGAGAGATGGTGAAGAGAGAGGCAGGGAGTAGAGAGCGCAATGTAGAAGGTGAAGACAGAGGGAGGAGAGAGATGGTGAAGAGAGAGGCAGGGAGTAGAGAGCACAATGTAGAAGGTGAAGACAGAGGGAGGAGAGAGAGATGGTGAAGAGAGAGGCAGGGAGTAGAGAGCACAATGTAGAAGGTGAAGACAGAGGGAGGAGAGAGATGGTGAAGAGAGAGGCAGGGAGTAGAGTGCACAGTATAGAATGTGAAGACTGAGAGAGGAGAGAGATGGTGAAGAGAGAGGCAGGGAGTAGAGAGCACAATGTAGAAGGTGAAGACAGAGGGAGGAGAGAGAGATGGTGAAGAGAGAGGCAGGGAGTAGAGAGCACAATGTAGAAGGTGAAGACAGAGGGAGGAGAGAGATGGTGAATAGAGAGGCAGGGAGTAGAGAGCACAATGTAGAAGGTGAAGACTGAGAGAGGAGAGAGATGGTGAAGAGAGAGGCAGGGAGTAGAGAGCACAATGTAGAAGGTGAAGACTGAGAGAGGAGAGAGATGGTGAATAGAGAGGCAGGGAGTAGAGAGCACAATGTAGAAGGTGAAGACTGAGAGAGGAGAGATAGATGGTGAAGAGAGAGGCAGGGAGTAGAGTGCACAATGTAGAAGGTGAAGACAGAGAGAGGAGAGATATGGTGAAGAGAGAGGCAGGGAGTAGAGTGCACAGTATAGAAGGTGAAGACAGAGGGAGGAGAGAGATGGTTAAGAGAGAGGCAGGGAGTAGAGAGAACAATGTAGAAGGTGAAGACAGAGAGAGGAGAGAGATATGGTGAAGAGAGAGGCAGGGAGTAGAGAGCACAATGTAGAAGGTGAAGACTGAGAGAGGAGAGAGATGGTGAAGAGAGAGGCAGGGAGTAGAGAGCGCAATGTAGAAGGTGAAGACTAAGAGAGGAGAGAGATGGTGAAGAGAGAGGCAGGGAGTAGAGAGCACAATGTAGAAGGTGAAGACAGAGGGAGGAGAGAGATGGTTAAGAGAGAGGCAGGGAGAAGAGAGCGCAATGTAGAAGGTGAAGACAGAGGGAGGAGAGAGAGATGGTGAATAGAGAGGCAGGGATTAGAGAGCACAATGTAGAAGGTGAAGACAGAGGGAGGAGAGAGAGATGGTGAAGAGAGAGGCAGGGAGTAGAGAGCACAATGTAGAAGGTGAAGACAGAAGGAGGAGAGAGAGATGGTGAAGAGAGAGGCAGGGAGTAGAGAGCACAATGTAGAAGGTGAAGACAGAGGGAGGAGAGATATGGTGAAGAGAGAGGCAGGGAGTAGAGAGCGCAATGTAGAAGGTGAAGACTGAGAAAGGAGAGATGGTTAAGAGAGAGGCAGGGAGTAGAGAGCGCAATGTAGAAGGTGAAGACTGAGAGAGGAGAGATGGTTAAGAGAGAGGCAGGGAGTAGAGAGCGCAATGTAGATGTTACAGAAGCATTAGTTATTTTGTTGTGAAGAAACTTATTTCCCAGCAGCAATGCCTGAACCAGCCAAGCCAGCGCCTAAGAAGGGCTCCAAGAAAACTGTAACAAGTATCATTTCATAAAGGGTTAACTCTGTTCAGTTTTGAGAAAACTATTTTCTGAGGCAGGTTTCCTAGCATATTGTGTACTGTAATTAAGTTTGTGATAAGCATTCACTGCTAGGTGATAAGAAGGACTCAATTGTTTTCTTGTGTGTACTTGTTATCTGCGGTGGCCTGTCCAAGGGCTTTGTCTAAATGTGTGATGGGGGATTTTATGCTTCCCCCCCTGGGAGTGCCCTGTGTGCATGTAACCTAAATAAAAAGCAGGCTGGGCATCCCAGTCCTCAGTTCTTGGTTGTCCCTCAATCGCAGCGTTGACTCGTTTTTGTGGGCAGAAGGGTATCCTAGCTGTACTACAGCTAAGGGGGATTATTCTACATTTGCGAGACTCATATAGAATACTATGGAAAGCAGTTTCTCCCCTCTTCAGCAATAGGAATCCAGGCTACTAAGCGGTCCATCTCTCAGCGAGACTAAGGGTAACCGTAACATTTGGCGGCAGCGGTGGGATTTTTCCTGGATTTCCTAGGAGAGGTACAGAACGGATGGAGAGCGCTTACGAAAAATTGAAGCGTACAACCCTAAAGGATTTACTTGAAAGCAGAGGGGGGTACGCCAGCAACCGGCCGAGGAGAGAGCTGATCGCAGAATTGACCGAACTGGATCAGAGCTTCACAATGGCGGAAACACCGACCACGATTAGTGACGAAAAAACCAGGATTGTTCGGGAGAGGCTCTCACTGTACGGGCCGAACCCCTCCATGGAATTGGTACAGCAGTTGATGGCGGAAGCGGACAAGGATATACGAGAGACTCGAGCCCACGAACTCAACCTAGCGAACGCACACCGCAATGCTGAAGCCCCGCAGGTAATCATCCCTGTCGAAAATGCTGGGAGGCCCAAGATACCCTATGCGGCATTTCGACCCTTCCTAGAGAGCGAGACAGGGATTGATGAATATTTGGCGGACTTCGAAAGGCAATGTGCCCTGCACCAGATTCCCAACAGGGAGTGGCCCACGATATTGTCTGGGAAACTATCCGGGCGAGCCCTGGAAGCCTTTCGTACTCTGGGTGCTGAGGAAGTGACACAGTATGAGCTAGTTAAGGAGACACTGTTGCGACGGTACGCAGTAACTCCGGACGCGTATCGCCGACAGTTTCGGGGCACGAAAAAGAAGCCTAACGATACCCATATGGAATGGGCGCACCGAATGCGGAGAGCGGCAAATCACTGGATGAGCGGAAGTAAAGCGGTGACTGGTGAGGAAATTTTACAATTGTTTCTCTTAGAACATTTTTATAATGGCATGGAACAGCAAGGGAAGGAATGGCTGCGAGACAGGCGACCTTCTACCTTAGAAGAAGCAGCCAAATTGGCCGATGAACATTATGACTCCCGTCTTCACGAACCCAGAGAGGTTTACCGTGCACCCCCTCGTGCTGAATTCCGAGCCCCGGTGCCCGCAGGGCCCGCCCGACACTCAGGACCACCCAATAACAGCTCTGAGCGTCCCAGACCGACTTGCCACCGATGCAAGCAACCAGGGCATTTCATGGCTAGCTGCCCCCTTAATACGCACCAGACACCCAGGAATTACAATTACCCCTCTGGGGCATATCGTCCGGCCCGGACCCTCTGTGTTAACCAAGAGGCCCCTATGGAGGAATATTTGGGGCCGCTTCACGAGGCGGACCCTGTATATGCTGCCTCAGATAACCGCCAGCACCATCGGCAGAAGGTATGGCTCGAGGGGCGATCTACCGAGGGATTGAGAGACACAGGGGCTACTATCACGCTGGTACAGAGTCATTTGGTGCCGGAGCACAAGCGATCTGGACAGACTGTGGCCGTTAGAGTGGCGGGGGGGGATGTGTACAAAATTCCAACAGCTAAAGTGCATCTTGATTGGGGAGCGGGAAAGGGGGCTGTGAACGTGGGCATAATGGATAATTTACCTGCCGAAGTACTACTGGGCAATGATTTGGGCCCCATGACTTCTGCCTATGCTCCAGTATGCAACAACGAGGCGGACCCAGTGACTACACGGGCCCAAGCCCGGACGGAGCGAGAACTCTCACCAGTGCGGGAGACACAGGTAAGACCTACCCCGACATTGCCTGACATGTTAGGCCCCATACCCTGGGACACCCCAGATGCTTTCGAGACAGAGTCTAAGACTGACCCGACCTTACAAAAGTACCGGGAACGAGCAGAGACCGGAGGGGGCGGGGCAGATAATGAAACATTCTTATGGGAAAAAGGGAAACTATACCGCTGGACAGAGAAAAGGGGACAGCGTAGGCGACAGCTGGTAGTGCCCCACAAATACCGTCAAGAAATCCTCAAGATAGGCCATGACATCCCCTTAGCAGGCCACCTAGCTGTAACCCGTACCCTACACCGCATTACTCACACGTTCTTTTGGCCAGGGGTACACGCCGACGTTAGAACTTACTGTAACACCTGCGATGTGTGTCAACGAGTAGGAAGGCGAGGCGATCACCCTAAAGCCCATCTAGTAAATATGCCCATTGTAGAGGAACCCTTCAGCCGGGTTGCTATTGACCTAGTGGGACCACTGGCTACCCCTAGTCCCTCCGGTAAGCGCTACATTCTTACCGTAGTGGACTACGCTACCAGGTACCCAGAGGCTGTCGCCCTATCCAACATACAAGCGGATACGGTAGCGAATGCACTAGTACAGGTGTTCTCCCGGGTAGGATTTCCAAAAGAAATCCTATCCGACCGAGGCACCCAATTTACGGCTGAATTGACCCAACAACTCTGGCAGGTTTGCAAAATTAAGTCCCTCCTGAGCTCCCCATACCACCCCCAGACGAACGGGCTGTGTGAGAGGTTCAATGGGACCCTCAAGCAAATGCTCAAGACGTTCACTCAGGAATACCGAGACTGGGAACGCTTCCTGCCGCACCTCCTTTTTGCTTATCGGGAGGTGCCCCAGGAAACGACAGGGTTCTCTCCCTTCGAGTTGCTCTACGGAAGAAAGGTACGGGGACCCCTAAACCTGATCCGGGAGCACTGGGAGGGAGAGATGGAGACTGACGGTGTCCCCATTGTGCCATACGTGCTGGAACTCAGGGACCGAATGGAGCAATTAGCCAAATCCGTGCGGGCTAATCTCCAGTCGGCCCAGAGAAGACAGAAAGTATGGTACGATCGGGGGGCCCGAAAGAGAATCTTTACCATAGGACAAAAGGTGTTAGTACTTAAGCCGGTGAAGACAGACAAATTGCAGGCGTCCTGGCAGGGCCCCTACCAGATCGTAGAGAAAAGGGGAGACACCACTTATGTGATAGCTAGCTGCCACGACAACAATCTTAGAAAGACATTCCATGTAAACATGCTCAAGGAATATTTTGAGCGACCAGAGAACGTGACGGCCGTATGTTGTTCCCCTCAGGAAGGCCCCGACAGTCTACCCATTCCAGACCTATTAGAAAAGAGTCTCCCCACAGGTATAGTGGCTCAGGTTCAGATAGGAGACCGACTTAGCCCCACTGAAAGGGAGCAGCTCAACCAACTCCTACAGTCCAAACACCTCACCTTCTCCCCGAAGCCAGGGTACACTACTTTAACCACCCACCAGGTAGATACTCCGGGACAAGCTCCCTTGCGCCAGGCTCCGTACCGAATCCCCGAAGCAGTTAGGATAGGAATGAAGAAGGAGATCGATGAGATGCTCCAACTCGGGGTAATTGAGCCCTCCGATAGTCCCTGGGCCTCCCCAGTTGTCTTGGTGCCCAAGAAAGATGGGACCACCCGGTTCTGCGTAGACTATCGGAGGCTCAATGAAAAGACCGTGACGGACGCTTACCCTATGCCCAGGGTAGACGAGCTACTCGATCGTATAGCCAGGGGAAATTACCTGACCACTATTGACCTCTGCAAAGGTTACTGGCAGATTCCCCTGGCCCCGGAGGCTATCCCCAAGTCGGCATTCGTCACCCCATTCGGCTTATATCAGTTTAGGGTAATGCCGTTTGGGATGAAGAATGCCCCAGCTACATTCCAGCGCTTGGTGGATAGGCTCCTGGATGGCTTCCAGAGTTTTGCTTGCGCCTACCTGGACGACATAGCGATCCACAGTGAGTCATGGGAGGACCACTTAGCTCACATAGGAATGGTTCTGGATCAGATCCGGGCGGCTGGCCTGACTCTGAAGCCAGAAAAATGCCACTTTGGGATGGCCGAGGTACAGTACCTGGGTCACCGGGTGGGGTGTGGAAAGCAGCGACCAGAGCCGGCCAAGATAGAAGCTGTCGCCAATTGGCCCACCCCCATCACTAAGACTCAGGTCCTAGCCTTCCTGGGCACGGCAGGGTACTATAGACGGTTCGTACCAGACTACAGCACACTTGCCAAACCCCTGACTGACTTGACCAAGAAGAACTTACCTCGACAGGTCCTGTGGTCTCCCCACTGTGAAACGGCTTTCCAGGCTCTCAAAAATGCTCTAATTAACGCTCCTGTCTTGGCGGCTCCAGCCCTTAACAAACGTTTTATCGTCCACACAGATGTTTCCATGTTCGGGCTGGGAGCCGTCCTCAGCCAAGTAGGCGAAGATGGAGGGGAGCATCCAGTTGCCTACATCAGCCGGAAGCTCCTGCCCCGCGAAGTCAGCTATGCAGCGGTCGAAAAGGAGTGTTTGGCTTTGGTGTGGGCATTAAAGAAATTGACTCCCTATTTATATGGGCAGGAGTTCACTCTGGTCACCGACCATAACCCGTTGGTGTGGCTGAACCGGGTCTCTGGAGATAATGGCAGGCTATTACGTTGGAGTTTATCGTTGCAACCCTTCAATTTCACCATTACTTACAGACCTGGGAAACAGAATGGCAACGCCGACGGGTTGTCCAGACAAACCGACCTCAGCCCCGCATAACCAGCGGTCTGGACAGCCTTAGTCTGCCCCGAAAAGGGGTCAGACCGTGTCTGCCAGAGTGTTCCACAGAAAGGGAGCACTGTTACAGAAGCATTAGTTATTTTGTTGTGAAGAAACTTATTTCCCAGCAGCAATGCCTGAACCAGCCAAGCCAGCGCCTAAGAAGGGCTCCAAGAAAACTGTAACAAGTATCATTTCATAAAGGGTTAACTCTGTTCAGTTTTGAGAAAACTATTTTCTGAGGCAGGTTTCCTAGCATATTGTGTACTGTAATTAAGTTTGTGATAAGCATTCACTGCTAGGTGATAAGAAGGACTCAATTGTTTTCTTGTGTGTACTTGTTATCTGCGGTGGCCTGTCCAAGGGCTTTGTCTAAATGTGTGATGGGGGATTTTATGCTTCCCCCCCTGGGAGTGCCCTGTGTGCATGTAACCTAAATAAAAAGCAGGCTGGGCATCCCAGTCCTCAGTTCTTGGTTGTCCCTCAATCGCAGCGTTGACTCGTTTTTGTGGGCAGAAGGGTATCCTAGCTGTACTACAGCTAAGGGGGATTATTCTACATTTGCGAGACTCATATAGAATACTATGGAAAGCAGTTTCTCCCCTCTTCAGCAATAGGAATCCAGGCTACTAAGCGGTCCATCTCTCAGCGAGACTAAGGGTAACCGTAACAGTAGAAGGTGAAGACAGAGGGAGGAGAGAGAGATGGTGAAGGGAGAGGCAGGGAGAAGAGAGCGCAATGTAGAAGGTGAAGACTGAGAGAGGAGAGAGATGGTGAAGAGAGAGGCAGGGAGTAGAGAGCACAATTTAGAAGGTGAAGACTGAGAGAGGAGAGATGGTTAAGAGAGAGGCAGGGAGTAGAGAGCACAATGTAGAAGGTGAAGACAGAGGGAGGAGAGATAGATGGTGAAGAGAGAGGCAGGGAGTAGAGAGCACAATGTAGAAGGTGAAGACAGAGGGAGGAGAGATAGATGGTGAAGAGAGAGGCAGGGAGTAGAGAGCACAATGTAGAAGGTGAAGACAGAGGGAGGAGAGAGAGATGGTGAAGAGAGAGGCAGGGAGTAGAGAGCGCAATGTAGAAGGTGAAGACAGAGGGAGGAGAGAGATGGTGAAGAGAGAGGCAGGGAGTAGAGAGCACAATGTAGAAGGTGAAGACAGAGGGAGGAGAGAGAGATGGTGAAGAGAGAGGCAGGGAGTAGAGAGCACAATGTAGAAGGTGAAGACAGAGGGAGGAGAGAGATGGTGAAGAGAGAGGCAGGGAGTAGAGTGCACAGTATAGAATGTGAAGACTGAGAGAGGAGAGAGATGGTGAAGAGAGAGGCAGGGAGTAGAGAGCACAATGTAGAAGGTGAAGACAGAGGGAGGAGAGAGAGATGGTGAAGAGAGAGGCAGGGAGTAGAGAGCACAATGTAGAAGGTGAAGACAGAGGGAGGAGAGAGAGATGGTGAAGAGAGAGGCAGGGAGTAGAGAGCACAATGTAGAAGGTGAAGACAGAGGGAGGAGAGAGATGGTGAATAGAGAGGCAGGGAGTAGAGAGCACAATGTAGAAGGTGAAGACTGAGAGAGGAGAGAGATGGTGAAGAGAGAGGCAGGGAGTAGAGAGCACAATGTAGAAGGTGAAGACTGAGAGAGGAGAGAGATGGTGAAGAGAGAGGCAGGGAGTAGAGAGCACAATGTAGAAGGTGAAGACTGAGAGAGGAGAGAGATGGTGAATAGAGAGGCAGGGAGTAGAGAGCACAATGTAGAAGGTGAAGACTGAGAGAGGAGAGATAGATGGTGAAGAGAGAGGCAGGGAGTAGAGTGCACAATGTAGAAGGTGAAGACAGAGAGAGGAGAGATATGGTGAAGAGAGAGGCAGGGAGTAGAGTGCACAGTATAGAAGGTGAAGACAGAGGGAGGAGAGAGATGGTTAAGAGAGAGGCAGGGAGTAGAGAGCACAATGTAGAAGGTGAAGACAGAGAGAGGAGAGAGATATGGTGAAGAGAGAGGCAGGGAGTAGAGAGCACAATGTAGAAGGTGAAGACTGAGAGAGGAGAGAGATGGTGAAGAGAGAGGCAGGGAGTAGAGAGCGCAATGTAGAAGGTGAAGACAGAGGGAGGAGAGAGATGGTTAAGAGAGAGGCAGGGAGTAGAGAGCGCAATGTAGAAGGTGAAGACTGAGAGAGGAGAGAGAGATGGTGAAGGGAGAGGCAGGGAGAAGAGAGCGCAATGTAGAAGGTGAAGACTGAGAGAGGAGAGAGATGGTTAAGAGAGAGGCAGGGAGTAGAGAGCACAATGTAGAAGGTGAAGACAGAGGGAGGAGAGAGATGGTTAAGAGAGAGGCAGGGAGTAGAGAGCACAATGTAGAAGGTGAAGACAGAGGGAGGAGAGAGATGGTTAAGAGAGAGGCAGGGAGTAGAGAGCACAATGTAGAAGGTGAAGACAGAGAGAGGAGAGAGATGGTGAAGAGAGAGGCAGGGAGTAGAGAGCACAATGTAGAAGGTGAAGACTGAGAGAGGAGAGAGATGGTGAAGAGAGAGGCAGGGAGTAGAGAGCGCAATGTAGAAGGTGAAGACAGAGGGAGGAGAGAGATGGTTAAGAGAGAGGCAGGGAGTAGAGAGCGCAATGTAGAAGGTGAAGACTGAGAGAGGAGAGAGATGGTGAAGGAGAGAGGCAGGGAGAAGAGAGCGCAATGTAGAAGGTGAAGACTGAGAGAGGAGAGAGATGGTTAAGAGAGAGGCAGGGAGTAGAGAGCACAATGTAGAAGGTGAAGACAGAGGGAGGAGAGAGATGGTTAAGAGAGAGGCAGGGAGTAGAGAGCGCAATGTAGAAGGTGAAGACAGAGGGAGGAGAGAGATGGTGAAGGGAGAGGCAGGGAGTAGAGAGCGCAATGTAGAAGGTGAAGACTGAGAGAGGAGAGAGATGGTGAAGAGAGAGGCAGGGAGTAGAGAGCACAATGTAGAAGGTGAAGACTGAGAGAGGAGAGATGGTTAAGAGAGAGGCAGGGAGTAGAGAGCGCAATGTAGAAGGTGAAGACTGAGAGAGGAGAGAGATGGTGAATAGAGAGGCAGGGAGTAGAGAGCACAATGTAGAAGGTGAAGACAGAGGGAGGAGAGAGATGGTTAAGAGAGAGGCAGGGAGTAGAGAGCACAATGTAGAAGGTGAAGACTGAGAGAGGAGAG
Organism: Bombina bombina; assembly: GCF_027579735.1. NCBI lineage: Eukaryota > Metazoa > Chordata > Amphibia > Anura > Bombinatoridae > Bombina > Bombina bombina. Next base: position 18,901,278 of record NC_069508.1, read on the forward strand.
AGATGGTGAAGGGAGAGGCAGGGAGTAGAGAGCACAATGTAGAAGGTGAAGACTGAGAGAGGAGAGATGGTTAAGAGAGAGGCAGGGAGTAGAGAGCGCAATGTAGAAGGTGAAGACTGAGAGAGGAGAGAGGTGGTGAAGAGAGAGGCAGGGAGTAGAGAGCGCAATGTAGAAGGTGAAGACTGAGAGAGGAGAGAGATGGTTAAGAGAGAGGCAGGGAGTAGAGAGCACAATGTAGAAGGTGAAGACTGAGAGAGGAGAGATGGTTAAGAGAGAGGCAGGGAGTAGAGAGCGCAATGTAGAAGGTGAAGACTGAGAGAGGAGAGATGGTTAAGAGAGAGGCAGGGAGTAGAGAGCACAATGTAGAAGGTGAAGACAGAGAGAGGAGAGATAGATGGTGAAGAGAGAGGCAGGGAGTAGAGAGCGCAATGTAGAAGGTGAAGACAGAGAGGAGAGAGAGATGGTGAAGAGAGAGGCAGGGAGTAGAGAGCACAATGTAGAAGGTGAAGACTGATAGAGAAGAGAGAGATGGTGAAGAGAGAGGCAGGGAGTAGAGAGCACAATGTAGAAGGTGAAGACAGAGAGAGAGAGAGAGATGGTGAAGAGAGAGGCAGGGAGTAGAGAGCACAATGTAGAAGGTGAAGACTGAGAGAGGAGAGAGATGGTGAAGAGAGAGGCAGGGAGTAGAGAGCACAATGTAGAAGGTGAAGACTGAGAGAGGAGAGAGATGGTGAAGAGAGAGGCAGGGAGTAGAGAGCACAATGTAGAAGGTGAAGACTGAGAGAGGAGAGAGATATGGTGAAGAGAGAGGCAGGGAGTAGAGAGCGCAATGTAGAAGGTGAAGACAGAGGGAGAGAGAGAGATGGTGAAGAGAGAGGCAGGGAGTAGAGAGCGCAATGTAGAAGGTGAAGACTGAGAGAGGAGAGAGATGGTGAAGAGAGAGGCAGGGAGTAGAGAGCACAATGTAGAAGGTGAAGACTGAGAGAGGAGAGATGGTTAAGAGAGAGGCAGGGAGTAGAGAGCACAATGTAGAAGGTGAAGACTGAGAGAGGAGAGAGGTGGTGAATAGAGAGGCAGGGAGTAGAGAGCGCAATGTAGAAGGTGAAGACTGAGAGAGGAGAGAGATGGTGAAGAGAGAGGCAGGGAGTAGAGAGCGCAATGTAGAAGGTGAAGACTGAGAGAGGAGAGAGATGGTTAAGAGAGAGGCAGGGAGTAGAGAGCACAATGTAGAAGGTGAAGACTGAGAGAGGAGAGATGGTTAAGAGAGAGGCAGGGAGTAGAGAGCGCAATGTAGAAGGTGAAGACTGAGAGAGGAGAGAGGTGGTGAATAGAGAGGCAGGGAGTAGAGAGCGCAATGTAGAAGGTGAAGACTGAGAGAGGAGAGAGATGGTTAAGAGAGAGGCAGGGAGTAGAGAGCACAATGTAGAAGGTGAAGACTGAGAGAGGAGAGAGATGGTGAAGGGAGAGGCAGGGAGTAGAGAGCACAATGTAGAAGGTGAAGACTGAGAGAGGAGAGATGGTTAAGAGAGAGGCAGGGAGTAGAGAGCGCAATGTAGAAGGTGAAGACTGAGAGAGGAGAGAGGTGGTGAATAGAGAGGCAGGGAGTAGAGAGCGCAATGTAGAAGGTGAAGACTGAGAGAGGAGAGAGATGGTTAAGAGAGAGGCAGGGAGTAGAGAGCACAATGTAGAAGGTGAAGACTGAGAGAGGAGAGAGATGGTGAAGAGAGAGGCAGGGAGTAGAGAGCACAATGTAGAAGGTGAAGACTGAGAGAGGAGAGAGATGGTTAAGAGAGAGGCAGGGAGTAGAGAGCACAATGTAGAAGGTGAAGACTGAGAGAGGAGAGAGATGGTGAAGAGAGAGGCAGGGAGTAGAGAGCGCAATGTAGAAGGTGAAGACTGAGAGAGGAGAGAGATGGTGAATAGAGAGGCAGGGAGTAGAGAGCGCAATGTAGAAGGTGAAGACAGAGGGAGGAGAGAGAGATGGTGAAGAAAGAGGCAAGGAGTGGAGAGCTTAATGCAGCAGGTGAAGACTGAGAGAGGAGAGAGATGGTTAAGAGAGAGGCAGGGAGTAGAGAGCACAATGTAGAAGGTGAAGACAGAGGGAGGAGAGAGATGGTTAAGAGAGAGGCAGGGAGTAGAGAGCACAATGTAGAAGGTGAAGACTGAGAGAGGAGAGAGATGGTTAAGAGAGAGGCAGGGAGTAGAGAGCACAATGTAGAAGGTGAAGACAGAGGGAGGAGAGATATGGTGAAGAGAGAGGCAGGGAGTAGAGAGCGCAATGTAGAAGGTGAAGACTGAGAGAGGAGAGAGATGGTTAAGAGAGAGGCAGGGAGTAGAGTGCACAATGTAGAAGGTGAAGACTGAGAGAGGAGAGAGATGGTGAAGAGAGAGGCAGGGAGTAGAGAGCACAATGTAGAAGGTGAAGACTGAGAGAGGAGAGAGATGGTGAAGAGAGAGGCAGGGAGTAGAGAGTGCAATGTAGAAGGTGAAGACAGAGGGAAGAGAGAGATGGTTAAGAGAGAGGCAGGGAGTAGAGAGCGCAATGTAGAAGGTGAAGACAGAGGGAAGAGAGAGATGGTTAAGAGAGAGGCAGGGAGTAGAGAGCGCAATGTAGAAGGTGAAGACAGAGGGAGGAGAGATATGGTGAAGAGAGAGGCAGGGAGTAGAGAGCGCAATGTAGAAGGTGAAGACAGAGGGAGGAGAGATGGTTAAGAGAGAGGCAGGGAGTAGAGAGCGCAATGTAGAAGGTGAAGACTGAGAAAGGAGAGATGGTTAAGAGAGAGGCAGGGAGTAGAGAGCGCAATGTAGAAGGTGAAGACTGAGAGAGGAGAGATGGTTAAGAGAGAGGCAGGGAGTAGAGAGCGCAATGTAGAAGGTGAAGACAGAGGGAGGAGAGAGAGATGGTGAAGGGAGAGGCAGGGAGAAGAGAGCGCAATGTAGAAGGTGAAGACTGAGAGAGGAGAGAGATGGTGAAGAGAGAGGCAGGGAGTAGAGAGCACAATGTTGAAGGTGAAGACAGAGGGAGGAGAGAGAGATGGTGAAGAGAGAGGCAGGGAGTAGAGAGCGCAATGTAGAAGGTGAAGACAGAGGGAGGAGAGAGATGGTGAAGAGAGAGGCAGGGAGTAGAGAGCACAATGTAGAAGGTGAAGACAGAGGGAGGAGAGAGAGATGGTGAAGAGAGAGGCAGGGAGTAGAGAGCACAATGTAGAAGGTGAAGACAGAGGGAGGAGAGAGATGGTGAAGAGAGAGGCAGGGAGTAGAGTGCACAGTATAGAATGTGAAGACTGAGAGAGGAGAGAGATGGTGAAGAGAGAGGCAGGGAGTAGAGAGCACAATGTAGAAGGTGAAGACAGAGGGAGTAGAGAGAGATGGTGAAGAGAGAGGCAGGGAGTAGAGAGCACAATGTAGAAGGTGAAGACTGAGAGAGATGGTGAATAGAGAGGCAGGGAGTAGAGAGCACAATGTAGAAGGTGAAGACTGAGAGAGGAGAGATAGATGGTGAAGAGAGAGGCAGGGAGTAGAGTGCACAATGTAGAAGGTGAAGACAGAGAGAGGAGAGATATGGTGAAGAGAGAGGCAGGGAGTAGAGTGCACAGTATAGAAGGTGAAGACAGAGGGAGGAGAGAGATGGTTAAGAGAGAGGCAGGGAGTAGAGAGAACAATGTAGAAGGTGAAGACAGAGAGAGGAGAGAGATATGGTGAAGAGAGAGGCAGGGAGTAGAGAGCACAATGTAGAAGGTGAAGACTGAGAGAGGAGAGAGATGGTGAAGAGAGAGGCAGGGAGTAGAGAGCGCAATGTAGAAGGTGAAGACTGAGAGAGGAGAGAGATATGGTGAAGAGAGAGGCAGGGAGTAGAGAGCACAATGTAGAAGGTGAAGACAGAGGGAGGAGAGAGATGGTTAAGAGAGAGGCAGGGAGAAGAGAGCGCAATGTAGAAGGTGAAGACAGAGGGAGGAGAGAGAGATGGTGAATAGAGAGGCAGGGATTAGAGAGCACAATGTAGAAGGTGGAGACAGAGGGAGGAGAGAGAGATGGTGAAGAGAGAGGCAGGGAGTAGAGAGCACAATGTAGAAGGTGAAGACAGAGGGAGGAGAGAGAGATGGTGAAGAGAGAGGCAGGGAGTAGAGAGCACAATGTAGAAGGTGAAGACAGAGGGAGGAGAGATATGGTGAAGAGAGAAGCAGGGAGTAGAGAGCGCAATGTAGAAGGTGAAGACTGAGAGAGGAGAGATGGTTAAGAGAGAGGCAGGGAGTAGAGAGCGCAATGTAGAAGGTGAAGACTGAGAGAGGAGAGATGGTTAAGAGAGAGGCAGGGAGTAGAGAGCACAATGTAGAAGGTGAAGACAGAGGGAGGAGAGATATGGTGAAGAGAGAGGCAGGGAGTAGAGAGCGCAATGTAGAAGGTGAAGACTGAGAGAGGAGAGATGGTTAAGAGAGAGGCAGGGAGTAGAGAGCGCAATGTAGAAGGTGAAGACTGAGAGAGGAGAGATGGTTAAGAGAGAGGCAGGGAGTAGAGAGCACAATGTAGAAGGTGAAGACAGAGGGAGGAGAGATATGGTGAAGAGAGAGGCAGGGAGTAGAGAGCGCAATGTAGAAGGTGAAGACTGAGAGAGGAGAGATGGTTAAGAGAGAGGCAGGGAGTAGAGAGCGCAATGTAGAAGGTGAAGACTGAGAGAGGAGAGATGGTTAAAAGAGAGGCAGGGAGTAGAGAGCACAATGTAGAAGGTGAAGACAGAGAGGAGAGAGGGATGGTGAAGAGAGAGGCAGGGAGTAGAGAGCGCAATGTAGAAGGTGAAGACAGAGAGGAGAGAGAGATGGTGAAGAGAGAGGCAGGGAGTAGAGAGCACAATGTAGAAGGTGAAGACTGATAGAGAAGAGAGAGATGGTGAAGAGAGAGGCAGGGAGTAGAGAGCACAGTATAGAAGGTGAAGACAGAGAGAGAAGAGAGAGATGGTGAAGAGAGAGGCAGGGAGTAGAGAGCACAATGTAGAAGGTGAAGACTGAGAGAGGAGAGAGATGGTGAAGAGAGAGGCAGGGAGTAGAGAGCACAATGTAGAAGGTGAAGACTGAGAGAGGAGAGAGATGGTGAAGAGAGAGGCAGGGAGTAAAGAGCACAATGTAGAAGGTGAAGACTGAGAGAGGAGAGAGATATGGTGAAGAGAGAGGCAGGGAGTAGAGAGCGCAATGTAGAAGGTGAAGACAGAGGGAAGAGAGAGATGGTTAAGAGAGAGGCAGGGAGTAGAGAGCGCAATGTAGAAGGTGAAGACTGAGAGAGGAGAGAGATGGTGAAGAGAGAGGCAGGGAGTAGAGAGCACAATGTAGAAGGTGAAGACTGAGAGAGGAGAGATGGTTAAGAGAGAGGCAGGGAGTAGAGAGTGCAATGTAGAAGGTGAAGACTGAGAGAGGAGAGAGATGGTGAAGGGAGAGGCAGGGAGTAGAGAGCGCAATGTAGAAGGTGAAGACTGAGAGAGGAGAGAGATGGTTAAGAGAGAGGCAGGGAGTAGAGAGCACAATGTAGAAGGTGAAGACTGAGAGAGGAGAGATGGTTAAGAGAGAGGCAGGGAGTAGAGAGCGCAATGTAGAAGGTGAAGACTGAGAGAGGAGAGAGGTGGTGAATAGAGAGGCAGGGAGTAGAGAGCGCAATGTAGAAGGTGAAGACTGAGAGAGGAGAGAGATGGTTAAGAGAGAGGCAGGGAGTAGAGAGCACAATGTAGAAGGTGAAGACTGAGAGAGGAGAGAGATGGTGAAGGGAGAGGCAGGGAGTAGAGAGCACAATGTAGAAGGTGAAGACTGAGAGAGGAGAGATGGTTAAGAGAGAGGCAGGGAGTATAGAGCGCAATGTAGAAGGTGAAGACTGAGAGAGGAGAGAGGTGGTGAATAGAGAGGCAGGGAGTAGAGAGCGCAATGTAGAAGGTGAAGACTGAGAGAGGAGAGAGATGGTTAAGAGAGAGGCAGGGAGTAGAGAGCACAATGTAGAAGGTGAAGACTGAGAGAGGAGAGAGATGGTGAAGAGAGAGGCAGGGAGTAGAGAGCACAATGTAGAAGGTGAAGACTGAGAGAGGAGAGAGATGGTTAAGAGAGAGGCAGGGAGTAGAGAGCACAATGTAGAAGGTGAAGACTGAGAGAGGAGAGAGATGGTGAAGAGAGAGGCAGGGAGTAGAGAGCGCAATGTAGAAGGTGAAGACTGAGAGAGGAGAGAGATGGTGAATAGAGAGGCAGGGAGTAGAGAGCGCAATGTAGAAGGTGAAGACAGAGGGAGGAGAGAGATGGTTAAGAGAGAGGCAGGGAGTAGAGAGCACAATGTAGAAGGTGAAGACTGAGAGAGGAGAGAGATGGTTGAGAGAGAGGCAGGGAGTAGAGAGCACAATGTAGAAGGTGAAGACAGAGGGAGGAGAGATATGGTGAAGAGAGAGGCAGGGAGTAGAGAGCGCAATGTAGAAGGTGAAGACTGAGAGAGGAGAGAGATGGTTAAGAGAGAGGCAGGGAGTAGAGAGCGCAATGTAGAAGGTGAAGACAGAGGGAAGAGAGAGATGGTTAAGAGAGAGGCAGGGAGTAGAGAGCGCAATGTAGAAGGTGAAGACAGAGGGAAGAGAGAGATGGTTAAGAGAGAGGCAGGGAGTAGAGAGCGCAATGTAGAAGGTGAAGACAGAGGGAGGAGAGATATGGTGAAGAGAGAGGCAGGGAGTAGAGAGCGCAATGTAGAAGGTGAAGACAGAGGGAGGAGAGATGGTTAAGAGAGAGGCAGGGAGTAGAGAGCGCAATGTAGAAGGTGAAGACTGAGAAAGGAGAGATGGTTAAGAGAGAGGCAGGGAGTAGAGAGCGCAATGTAGAAGGTGAAGACTGAGAGAGGAGAGATGGTTAAGAGAGAGGCAGGGAGTAGAGAGCGCAATGTAGAAGGTGAAGACAGAGGGAGGAGAGAGAGATGGTGAAGGGAGAGGCAGGGAGAAGAGAGCGCAATGTAGAAGGTGAAGACTGAGAGAGGAGAGAGATGGTGAAGAGAGAGGCAGGGAGTAGAGAGCACAATTTAGAAGGTGAAGACTGAGAGAGGAGAGATGGTTAAGAGAGATGCAGGGAGTAGAGAGCACAATGTAGAAGGTGAAGACAGAGGGAGGAGAGATAGATGGTGAAGAGAGAGGCAGGGAGTAGAGAGCACAATGTAGAAGGTGAAGACAGAGGGAGGAGAGATAGATGGTGAAGAGAGAGGCAGGGAGTAGAGAGCACAATGTAGAAGGTGAAGACAGAGGGAGGAGAGAGAGATGGTGAAGAGAGAGGCAGGGAGTAGAGAGCGCAATGTAGAAGGTGAAGACAGAGGGAGGAGAGAGATGGTGAAGAGAGAGGCAGGGAGTAGAGAGCACAATGTAGAAGGTGAAGACAGAGGGAGGAGAGAGAGATGGTGAAGAGAGAGGCAGGGAGTAGAGAGCACAATGTAGAAGGTGAAGACAGAGGGAGGAGAGAGATGGTGAAGAGAGAGGCAGGGAGTAGAGTGCACAGTATAGAATGTGAAGACTGAGAGAGGAGAGAGATGGTGAAGAGAGAGGCAGGGAGTAGAGAGCACAATGTAGAAGGTGAAGACAGAGGGAGGAGAGAGAGATGGTGAAGAGAGAGGCAGGGAGTAGAGAGCACAATGTAGAAGGTGAAGACAGAGGGAGGAGAGAGAGATGGTGAAGAGAGAGGCAGGGAGTAGAGAGCACAATGTAGAAGGTGAAGACAGAGGGAGGAGAGAGATGGTGAATAGAGAGGCAGGGAGTAGAGAGCACAATGTAGAAGGTGAAGACTGAGAGAGGAGAGAGATGGTGAAGAGAGAGGCAGGGAGTAGAGAGCACAATGTAGAAGGTGAAGACTGAGAGAGGAGAGAGATGGAGAATAGAGAGGCAGGGAGTAGAGAGCACAATGTAGAAGGTGAAGACTGAGAGAGGAGAGATAGATGGTGAAGAGAGAGGCAGGGAGTAGAGTGCACAATGTAGAAGGTGAAGACAGAGAGAGGAAAGATATGGTGAAGAGAGAGGCAGGGAGTAGAGTGCACAGTATAGAAGGTGAAGACAGAGGGAGGAGAGAGATGGTTAAGAGAGAGGCAGGGAGTAGAGAGAACAATGTAGAAGGTGAAGACAGAGAGAGGAGAGAGATATGGTGAAGAGAGAGGTAGGGAGTAGAGAGCACAATGTAGAAGGTGAAGACTGAGAGAGGAGAGAGATGGTGAAGAGAGAGGCAGGGAGTAGAGAGCACAATGTAGAAGGTGAAGACTGAGAGAGGAGAGAGATGGTGAAGAGAGAGGCAGGGAGTAGAGAGCACAATGTAGAAGGTGAAGACAGAGGGAGGAGAGAGATGGTTAAGAGAGAGGCAGGGAGAAGAGAGCGCAATGTAGAAGGTGAAGACAGAGGGAGGAGAGAGAGATGGTGAATAGAGAGGCAGGGATTAGAGAGCACAATGTAGAAGGTGAAGACAGAGGGAGGAGAGAGAGATGGTGAAGAGAGAGGCAGGGAGTAGAGAGCACAATGTAGAAGGTGAAGACAGAGGGAGGAGAGAGAGATGGTGAAGAGAGAGGCAGGGAGTAGAGAGCACAATGTAGAAGGTGAAGACAGAGGGAGGAGAGATATGGTGAAGAGAGAGGCAGGGAGTAGAGAGCGCAATGTAGAAGGTGAAGACTGAGAGAGGAGAGATGGTTAAGAGAGAGGCAGGGAGTAGAGAGCGCAATGTAGAAGGTGAAGACTGAGAGAGGAGAGATGGTTAAGAGAGAGGCAGGGAGTGGAGAGCACAATGTAGAAGGTGAAGACAGAGGGAGGAGAGATATGGTGAAGAGAGAGGCAGGGAGTAGAGAGCGCAATGTAGAAGGTGAAGACTGAGAGAGGAGAGATGGTTAAGAGAGAGGCAGGGAGTAGAGAGCGCAATGTAGAAGGTGAAGACTGAGAGAGGAGAGATGGTTAAGAGAGAGGCAGGGAGTAGAGAGCACAATGTAGAAGGTGAAGACAGAGGGAGGAGAGATATGGTGAAGAGAGAGGCAGGGAGTAGAGAGCGCAATGTAGAAGGTGAAGACTGAGAGAGGAGAGATGGTTAAGAGAGAGGCAGGGAGTAGAGAGCGCAATGTAGAAGGTGAAGACTGAGAGAGGAGAGATGGTTAAGAGAGAGGCAGGGAGTAGAGAGCGCAATGTAGAAGGTGAAGACAGAGAGAAGAGAGGGATGGTGAAGAGAGAGGCAGGGAGTAGAGAGCACAATGTAGAAGGTGAAGACAGAGAGAAGAGAGGGATGGTGAAGAGAGAGGCAGGGAGTAGAGAGCGCAATGTAGAAGGTGAAGACAGAGAGGAGAGAGAGATGGTGAAGAGAGAGGCAGGGAGTAGAGAGCACAATGTAGAAGGTGAAGACTGATAGAGAAGAGAGAGATGGTGAAGAGAGAGGCAGGGAGTAGAGAGCACAGTATAGAAGGTGAAGACAGAGAGAGAAGAGAGAGATGGTGAAGAGAGAGGCAGGGAGTAGAGAGCACAATGTAGAAGGTGAAGACTGAGAGAGGAGAGAGATGGTGAAGAGAGAGGCAGGGAGTAGAGAGCACAATGTAGAAGGTGAAGACTGAGAGAGGAGAGAGATGGTGAAGAGAGAGGCAGGGAGTAAAGAGCACAATGTAGAAGGTGAAGACTGAGAGAGGAGAGAGATATGGTGAAGAGAGAGGCAGGGAGTAGAGAGCGCAATGTAGAAGGTGAAGACAGAGGGAAGAGAGAGATGGTTAAGAGAGAGGCAGGGAGTAGAGAGCGCAATGTAGAAGGTGAAGACTGAGAGAGGAGAGAGATGGTGAAGAGAGAGGCAGGGAGTAGAGAGCACAATGTAGAAGGTGAAGACTGAGAGAGGAGAGATGGTTAAGAGAGAGGCAGGGAGTAGAGAGCGCAATGTAGAAGGTGAAGACTGAGAGAGGAGAGAGGTGGTGAATAGAGAGGCAGGGAGTAGAGAGCGCAATGTAGAAGGTGAAGACTGAGAGAGGAGAGAGATGGTTAAGAGAGAGGCAGGGAGTAGAGAGCACAATGTAGAAGGTGAAGACTGAGAGAGGAGAGAGATGGTGAAGGGAGAGGCAGGGAGTAGAGAGCACAATGTAGAAGGTGAAGACTGAGAGAGGAGAGATGGTTAAGAGAGAGGCAGGGAGTAGAGAGCACAATGTAGAAGGTGAAGACTGAGAGAGGAGAGAGATGGTGAATAGAGAGGCAGGGAGTAGAGAGCGCAATGTAGAAGGTGAAGACTGAGAGAGGAGAGAGGTGGTGAATAGAGAGGCAGGGAGTAGAGAGCGCAATGTAGAAGGTGAAGACTGAGAGAGGAGAGAGATGGTTAAGAGAGAGGCAGGGAGTAGAGAGCACAATGTAGAAGGTGAAGACTGAGAGAGGAGAGAGATGGTGAAGAGAGAGGCAGGGAGTAGAGAGCACAATGTAGAAGGTGAAGACTGAGAGAGGAGAGAGATGGTTAAGAGAGAGGCAGGGAGTAGAGAGCACAATGTAGAAGGTGAAGACTGAGAGAGGAGAGAGATGGTGAAGAGAGAGGCAGGGAGTAGAGAGCGCAATGTAGAAGGTGAAGACTGAGAGAGGAGAGAGATGGTGAATAGAGAGGCAGGGAGTAGAGAGCGCAATGTAGAAGGTGAAGACAGAGGGAGGAGAGAGAGATGGTGAAGAAAGAGGCAAGGAGTGGAGAGCTTAATGCAGCAGGTGAAGACTGAGAGAGGAGAGAGATGGTTAAGAGAGAGGCAGGGAGTAGAGAGCACAATGTAGAAGGTGAAGACAGAGGGAGGAGAGAGATGGTTAAGAGAGAGGCAGGGAGTAGAGAGCACAATGTAGAAGGTGAAGACTGAGAGAGGAGAGAGATGGTTAAGAGAGAGGCAGGGAGTAGAGAGCACAATGTAGAAGGTGAAGACTGAGGGAGGAGAGAGAGATGGTGAAGAGAGAGGCAGGGAGTAGAGAGCACAATGTAGAAGGTGAAGACTGAGAGAGGAGAGAGATGGTGAAGAGAGAGGCAGGGAGTAGAGAGCACAATGTAGAAGGTGAAGACTGAGAGAGGAGAGAGATGGTGAAGAGAGAGGCAGGGAGTAGAGAGCGCAATGTAGAAGGTGAAGACAGAGGGAAGAGAGAGATGGTTAAGAGAGAGGCAGGGAGTAGAGAGCGCAATGTAGAAGGTGAAGACAGAGGGAAGAGAGAGATGGTTAAGAGAGAGGCAGGGACTAGAGAGCGCAATGTAGAAGGTGAAGACAGAGGGAGGAGAGATATGGTGAAGAGAGAGGCAGGGAGTAGAGAGCACAATGTAGAAGGTGAAGACTGTTACAGAAGCATTAGTTATTTTGTTGTGAAGAAACTTATTTCCCAGCAGCAATGCCTGAACCAGCCAAGCCAGCGCCTAAGAAGGGCTCCAAGAAAACTGTAACAAGTATCATTTCATAAAGGGTTAACTCTGTTCAGTTTTGAGAAAACTATTTTCTGAGGCAGGTTTCCTAGCATATTGTGTACTGTAATTAAGTTTGTGATAAGCATTCACTGCTAGGTGATAAGAAGGACTCAATTGTTTTCTTGTGTGTACTTGTTATCTGCGGTGGCCTGTCCAAGGGCTTTGTCTAAATGTGTGATGGGGGATTTTATGCTTCCCCCCCTGGGAGTGCCCTGTGTGCATGTAACCTAAATAAAAAGCAGGCTGGGCATCCCAGTCCTCAGTTCTTGGTTGTCCCTCAATCGCAGCGTTGACTCGTTTTTGTGGGCAGAAGGGTATCCTAGCTGTACTACAGCTAAGGGGGATTATTCTACATTTGCGAGACTCATATAGAATACTATGGAAAGCAGTTTCTCCCCTCTTCAGCAATAGGAATCCAGGCTACTAAGCGGTCCATCTCTCAGCGAGACTAAGGGTAACCGTAACATTTGGCGGCAGCGGTGGGATTTTTCCTGGATTTCCTAGGAGAGGTACAGAACGGATGGAGAGCGCTTACGAAAAATTGAAGCGTACAACCCTAAAGGATTTACTTGAAAGCAGAGGGGGGTACGCCAGCAACCGGCCGAGGAGAGAGCTGATCGCAGAATTGACCGAACTGGATCAGAGCTTCACAATGGCGGAAACACCGACCACGATTAGTGACGAAAAAACCAGGATTGTTCGGGAGAGGCTCTCACTGTACGGGCCGAACCCCTCCATGGAATTGGTACAGCAGTTGATGGCGGAAGCGGACAAGGATATACGAGAGACTCGAGCCCACGAACTCAACCTAGCGAACGCACACCGCAATGCTGAAGCCCCGCAGGTAATCATCCCTGTCGAAAATGCTGGGAGGCCCAAGATACCCTATGCGGCATTTCGACCCTTCCTAGAGAGCGAGACAGGGATTGATGAATATTTGGCGGACTTCGAAAGGCAATGTGCCCTGCACCAGATTCCCAACAGGGAGTGGCCCACGATATTGTCTGGGAAACTATCCGGGCGAGCCCTGGAAGCCTTTCGTACTCTGGGTGCTGAGGAAGTGACACAGTATGAGCTAGTTAAGGAGACACTGTTGCGACGGTACGCAGTAACTCCGGACGCGTATCGCCGACAGTTTCGGGGCACGAAAAAGAAGCCTAACGATACCCATATGGAATGGGCGCACCGAATGCGGAGAGCGGCAAATCACTGGATGAGCGGAAGTAAAGCGGTGACTGGTGAGGAAATTTTACAATTGTTTCTCTTAGAACATTTTTATAATGGCATGGAACAGCAAGGGAAGGAATGGCTGCGAGACAGGCGACCTTCTACCTTAGAAGAAGCAGCCAAATTGGCCGATGAACATTATGACTCCCGTCTTCACGAACCCAGAGAGGTTTACCGTGCACCCCCTCGTGCTGAATTCCGAGCCCCGGTGCCCGCAGGGCCCGCCCGACACTCAGGACCACCCAATAACAGCTCTGAGCGTCCCAGACCGACTTGCCACCGATGCAAGCAACCAGGGCATTTCATGGCTAGCTGCCCCCTTAATACGCACCAGACACCCAGGAATTACAATTACCCCTCTGGGGCATATCGTCCGGCCCGGACCCTCTGTGTTAACCAAGAGGCCCCTATGGAGGAATATTTGGGGCCGCTTCACGAGGCGGACCCTGTATATGCTGCCTCAGAAAATCGCCAGCACCATCGGCAGAAGGTATGGCTCGAGGGGCGATCTACCGAGGGATTGAGAGACACAGGGGCTACTATCACGCTGGTACAGAGTCATTTGGTGCCGGAGCACAAGCGATCTGGACAGACTGTGGCCGTTAGAGTGGCGGGGGGGGATGTGTACAAAATTCCAACAGCTAAAGTGCATCTTGATTGGGGAGCGGGAAAGGGGGCTGTGAACGTGGGCATAATGGATAATTTACCTGCCGAAGTACTACTGGGCAATGATTTGGGCCCCATGACTTCTGCCTATGCTCCAGTATGCAACAACGAGGCGGACCCAGTGACTACACGGGCCCAAGCCCGGACGGAGCGAGAACTCTCACCAGTGCGGGAGACACAGGTAAGACCTACCCCGACATTGCCTGACATGTTAGGCCCCATACCCTGGGACACCCCAGATGCTTTCGAGACAGAGTCTAAGACTGACCCGACCTTACAAAAGTACCGGGAACGAGCAGAGACCGGAGGGGGCGGGGCAGATAATGAAACATTCTTATGGGAAAAAGGGAAACTATACCGCTGGACAGAGAAAAGGGGACAGCGTAGGCGACAGCTGGTAGTGCCCCACAAATACCGTCAAGAAATCCTCAAGATAGGCCATGACATCCCCTTAGCAGGCCACCTAGCTGTAACCCGTACCCTACACCGCATTACTCACACGTTCTTTTGGCCAGGGGTACACGCCGACGTTAGAACTTACTGTAACACCTGCGATGTGTGTCAACGAGTAGGAAGGCGAGGCGATCACCCTAAAGCCCATCTAGTAAATATGCCCATTGTAGAGGAACCCTTCAGCCGGGTTGCTATTGACCTAGTGGGACCACTGGCTACCCCTAGTCCCTCCGGTAAGCGCTACATTCTTACCGTAGTGGACTACGCTACCAGGTACCCAGAGGCTGTCGCCCTATCCAACATACAAGCGGATACGGTAGCGAATGCACTAGTACAGGTGTTCTCCCGGGTAGGATTTCCAAAAGAAATCCTATCCGACCGAGGCACCCAATTTACGGCTGAATTGACCCAACAACTCTGGCAGGTTTGCAAAATTAAGTCCCTCCTGAGCTCCCCATACCACCCCCAGACGAACGGGCTGTGTGAGAGGTTCAATGGGACCCTCAAGCAAATGCTCAAGACGTTCACTCAGGAATACCGAGACTGGGAACGCTTCCTGCCGCACCTCCTTTTTGCTTATCGGGAGGTGCCCCAGGAAACGACAGGGTTCTCTCCCTTCGAGTTGCTCTACGGAAGAAAGGTACGGGGACCCCTAAACCTGATCCGGGAGCACTGGGAGGGAGAGATGGAGACTGACGGTGTCCCCATTGTGCCATACGTGCTGGAACTCAGGGACCGAATGGAGCAATTAGCCAAATCCGTGCGGGCTAATCTCCAGTCGGCCCAGAGAAGACAGAAAGTATGGTACGATCGGGGGGCCCGAAAGAGAATCTTTACCATAGGACAAAAGGTGTTAGTACTTAAGCCGGTGAAGACAGACAAATTGCAGGCGTCCTGGCAGGGCCCCTACCAGATCGTAGAGAAAAGGGGAGACACCACTTATGTGATAGCTAGCTGCCACGACAACAATCTTAGAAAGACATTCCATGTAAACATGCTCAAGGAATATTTTGAGCGACCAGAGAACGTGACGGCCGTATGTTGTTCCCCTCAGGAAGGCCCCGACAGTCTACCCATTCCAGACCTATTAGAAAAGAGTCTCCCCACAGGTATAGTGGCTCAGGTTCAGATAGGAGACCGACTTAGCCCCACTGAAAGGGAGCAGCTCAACCAACTCCTACAGTCCAAACACCTCACCTTCTCCCCGAAGCCAGGGTACACTACTTTAACCACCCACCAGGTAGATACTCCGGGACAAGCTCCCTTGCGCCAGGCTCCGTACCGAATCCCCGAAGCAGTTAGGATAGGAATGAAGAAGGAGATCGATGAGATGCTCCAACTCGGGGTAATTGAGCCCTCCGATAGTCCCTGGGCCTCCCCAGTTGTCTTGGTGCCCAAGAAAGATGGGACCACCCGGTTCTGCGTAGACTATCGGAGGCTCAATGAAAAGACCGTGACGGACGCTTACCCTATGCCCAGGGTAGACGAGCTACTCGATCGTATAGCCAGGGGAAATTACCTGACCACTATTGACCTCTGCAAAGGTTACTGGCAGATTCCCCTGGCCCCGGAGGCTATCCCCAAGTCGGCATTCGTCACCCCATTCGGCTTATATCAGTTTAGGGTAATGCCGTTTGGGATGAAGAATGCCCCAGCTACATTCCAGCGCTTGGTGGATAGGCTCCTGGATGGCTTCCAGAGTTTTGCTTGCGCCTACCTGGACGACATAGCGATCCACAGTGAGTCATGGGAGGACCACTTAGCTCACATAGGAATGGTTCTGGATCAGATCCGGGCGGCTGGCCTGACTCTGAAGCCAGAAAAATGCCACTTTGGGATGGCCGAGGTACAGTACCTGGGTCACCGGGTGGGGTGTGGAAAGCAGCGACCAGAGCCGGCCAAGATAGAAGCTGTCGCCAATTGGCCCACCCCCATCACTAAGACTCAGGTCCTAGCCTTCCTGGGCACGGCAGGGTACTATAGACGGTTCGTACCAGACTACAGCACACTTGCCAAACCCCTGACTGACTTGACCAAGAAGAACTTACCTCGACAGGTCCTGTGGTCTCCCCACTGTGAAACGGCTTTCCAGGCTCTCAAAAATGCTCTAATTAACGCTCCTGTCTTGGCGGCTCCAGCCCTTAACAAACGTTTTATCGTCCACACAGATGCTTCCATGTTCGGGCTGGGAGCCATCCTCAGCCAAGTAGGCGAAGATGGAGGGGAGCATCCAGTTGCCTACATCAGCCGGAAGCTCCTGCCCCGCGAAGTCAGCTATGCAGCGGTCGAAAAGGAGTGTTTGGCTTTGGTGTGGGCATTAAAGAAATTGACTCCCTATTTAAATGGGCAGGAGTTCACTCTGGTCACCGACCATAACCCGTTGGTGTGGCTGAACCGGGTCTCTGGAGATAATGGCAGGCTATTACGTTGGAGTTTATCGTTGCAACCCTTCAATTTCACCATTACTTACAGACCTGGGAAACAGAATGGCAACGCCGACGGGTTGTCCAGACAAACCGACCTCAGCCCCGCATAACCAGCGGTCTGGACAGCCTTAGTCTGCCCCGAAAAGGGGTCAGACCGTGTCTGCCAGAGTGTTCCACAGAAAGGGAGCACTGTTACAGAAGCATTAGTTATTTTGTTGTGAAGAAACTTATTTCCCAGCAGCAATGCCTGAACCAGCCAAGCCAGCGCCTAAGAAGGGCTCCAAGAAAACTGTAACAAGTATCATTTCATAAAGGGTTAACTCTGTTCAGTTTTGAGAAAACTATTTTCTGAGGCAGGTTTCCTAGCATATTGTGTACTGTAATTAAGTTTGTGATAAGCATTCACTGCTAGGTGATAAGAAGGACTCAATTGTTTTCTTGTGTGTACTTGTTATCTGCGGTGGCCTGTCCAAGGGCTTTGTCTAAATGTGTGATGGGGGATTTTATGCTTCCCCCCCTGGGAGTGCCCTGTGTGCATGTAACCTAAATAAAAAGCAGGCTGGGCATCCCAGTCCTCAGTTCTTGGTTGTCCCTCAATCGCAGCGTTGACTCGTTTTTGTGGGCAGAAGGGTATCCTAGCTGTACTACAGCTAAGGGGGATTATTCTACATTTGCGAGACTCATATAGAATACTATGGAAAGCAGTTTCTCCCCTCTTCAGCAATAGGAATCCAGGCTACTAAGCGGTCCATCTCTCAGCGAGACTAAGGGTAACCGTAAAAAAAGACAGAGGGAGGAGAGATGGTTAAGAGAGAGGCAGGGAGTAGAGAGCGCAATGTAGAAGGTGAAGACTGAGAAAGGAGAGATGGTTAAGAGAGAGGCAGGGAGTAGAGAGCGCAATGTAGAAGGTGAAGACTGAGAGAGGAGAGATGGTTAAGAGAGAGGCAGGGAGTAGAGAGCGCAATGTAGAAGGTGAAGACAGAGGGAGGAGAGATATGGTGAAGAGAGAGGCAGGGAGTAGAGAGCGCAATGTAGAAGATGAAGACTGAGAGAGGAGAGATGGTTAAGAGAGAGGCAGGGAGTAGAGAGCGCAATGTAGAAGGTGAAGACTGAGAGAGGAGAGATGGTGAAGAGAGAGGCAGGGAGTAGAGAGCACAATGTAGAAGGTGAAGACAGAGGGAGGAGAGAGATGGTGAAGGGAGAGGCAGGGAGTAGAGAGCACAATGTAGAAGGTGAAGACAGAGGGAGGAGAGAGAGATGGTGAAGAGAGAGGCAGGGAGAAGAGAGCGCAATGTAGAAGGTGAAGACAGAGAGAGGAGAGAGAGATGGTGAAGGGAGAGGCAGGGAGTAGAGAGCGCAATGTAGAAGGTGAAGACAGAGGGAGGAGAGATAGATGGTGAAGAGAGAGACAGGGAGAAGAGAGCGCAATGTAGAAGGTGAAGACAGAGGGAGGAGAGAGATGGTGAAGGGAGAGGCAGGGAGTAGAGAGCACAATGTAGAAGGTGAAGACAGAGGGAGGAGAGAGAGATGGTGAAGAGAGAGGCAGGGAGAAGAGAGCGCAATGTAGAAGGTGAAGACAGAAAGAGGAGAGAGAGATGGTGAAGGGAGAGGCAGGGAGTAGAGAGCGCAATGTAGAAGGTGAAGACAGAGGGAGGAGAGAGATGATGAAGGGAGAGGCAGGGAGTAGAGAGCACAATGTAGAAGGTGAAGACAGAGGGAGGAGAGAGATGGTGAAGGGAGAGGCAGGGAGTAGAGAGCACAATGTAGAAGGTGAAGACAGAGGGAGGAGAGAGAGATGGTGAAGAGAGAGGCAGGGAGAAGAGAGCGCAATGTAGAAGGTGAAGACAGAGAGAGGAGAGAGAGATGGTGAAGGGAGAGGCAGGGAGTAGAGAGCGCAATGCAGCAGGTGAAGACTGAGAGAGGAGAGAGATGGTTAAGAGAGAGGCAGGGAGTAGAGTGCACAATGTAGAAGGTGAAGACTGAGAGAGGAGTGAGATATGGTGAAGAGAGAGGCAGGGAGTAGAGAGCGCAATGTAGAAGGTGAAGACAGAGGGAGGAGAGAGATGGTGAAGAGAGAGGCAGGGAGTAGAGAGCGCAATGTAGAAGGTGAAGACAGAGGGAGGAGAGAGATGGTGAAGAGAGAGGCAGGGAGTGAAGAGCTTAATGCAGCAGGTGAAGACTGAGAGAGGAGAGAGATGGTTAAGAGAGAGGCAGGGAGTAGAGAGCGCAATGTAG
Source organism: Bombina bombina (assembly GCF_027579735.1). Taxonomy (NCBI): domain Eukaryota; kingdom Metazoa; phylum Chordata; class Amphibia; order Anura; family Bombinatoridae; genus Bombina; species Bombina bombina. Next base: position 18,919,687 of record NC_069508.1, read on the forward strand.
AAGGTGAAGACAGATAGAGAACATAGTGACCAAGAGGTAGTTAGATGGAGAGAGAAAAAACAAAAAGAAAAATACTGTGAGAGTTGGAGAGAGCGAATAGATAGAGAAAGAGCAAGTAAAGAAATCGGAAGAATGGAGATAAGACAAGTGGGACAGAAGGAGGAGAAAACAAAATGGGGTGTATTTCCCCAGAAGTGTGTGCACATGTTACCATAGGCAATCACAGTGACACATTTAGTAGCCCATTCTTGTGTGTAATTATTTACATTGCTCATCTTATGTAGGAAAAAACATATTGTACCATAAAATATAATCTCTGTGCCCTCACAACACTCCTATAATTCTGATCTCCACAGCATGTGTTATACTAAAAATACAGCTTTTAGGAAACTCAGTTACTGCACCAGCATCACTAGCTTCATCAGCCTCACAAGCCTTAAGTGGTTTTACCAGCATCGCTAGCTTCATCAGCCTCACAAGCCTTAAGTGGTTTTACCAGCATCGCTAGCTTCATCAGCCTCACAAGCCTTAAGTGGTTTTACCAGCATCGCTAGCTTCATCAGCCACACAAGCCTTAAGTGGTTTTACCAGCATCGCTAGCTTCATCAGCCTCACAAGCCTTAAGTGGTTTTACCAGCATCACTAGCTTCATCAGCCTCACAAGCCTTAAGTGGTTTTACCAGCATCGCTAGCTTCATCAGCCACACAAGCCTTAAGTGGTTTTACCAGCATCGCTAGCTTCATCAGCCACACAAGCCTTAAGTGGTTTTACCAGCATCGCTAGCTTCATCAGCCTCACAAGCCTTAAGTGGTTTTACCAGCATCGCTAATTTCATCAGCCACACAAGCCTTAAGTGGTTTTACCAGCATCGCTAGCTTCATCAGCCACACAAGCCTTAAGTGGTTTTACCAGCATCGCTAGCTTCATCAGCCTCACAAGCCTTAAGTGGTTTTACCAGCATCGCTAGCTTCATCAGCCTCACAAGCCTTAAGTGGTTTTACCAGCATCGCTAGCTTCATCAGCCTCACAAGCCTTAAGTGGTTTTACCAGCATCGCTAGCTTCATCAGCCTCACAAGCCTTAAGTGGTTTTACCAGCATCGCTAGCTTCATCAGCCTCACAAGCCTTAAGTGGTTTTACCAGCATCGCTAGCTTCATCAGCCACACAAGCCTTAAGTGGTTTTACCAGCATCACTAGCTTCATCAGCCACACAAGCCTTAAGTGGTTTTACCAGCATCACTAGCTTCATCAGCCACACAAGCCTTAAGTGGTTTTACCAGCATTGCTAGCTTCATCAGCCACTCAAGCCTTAAGTGGTTTTACCAGCATCGCTAGCTTCATCAGCCTCACAAGCCTTAAGTGGTTTTACCAGCATCGCTAATTTCATCAGCCACACAAGCCTTAAGTGGTTTTACCAGCATCACTAGCTTCATCAGCCTCACAAGCCTTAAGTGGTTTTACCAGCATCGCTAACTTCATCAGCCACACAAGCCTTAAGTGGTTTTACCAGCATCGCTAGCTTCATCAGCCTCACAAGCCTTAAGTGGTTTTACCAGCATCGCTAGCTTCATCAGCCTCACAAGCCTTAAGTGGTTTTACCAGCATCGCTAGCTTCATCAGCCTCACAAGCCTTAAGTGGTTTTACCAGCATCGCTAGCTTCATCAGCCACACAAGCCTTAAGTGGTTTTACCAGCATCGCTAACTTCATCAGCCTCACAAGCCTTAAGTGGTTTTACCAGCATCGCTAGCTTCATCAGCCTCACAAGCCTTAAGTGGTTTTACCAGCATCGCTAGCTTCATCAGCCTCACCAGCTTCTACATTTTTATTTGGCCCTGGGCTGGCTCAACCATGGGACAAAGTGGGTCCGACAGACCCAGGCAAAATTTGACAAGGGGCAGCACTCCTGTCCTCTGTCTCTGTGGTGGAAGTCGTAGGCACCCAAAAGCATAACCTCATCATGCACAAAGAAACAAAACTGGTCAGGTGTGACATTCAAGGTGCAAGTGCATTTCTTCCATAACTTTATTCCCACTTAATGTGCAATTGTGCATAAGCATTAGTTGCATGCAGGTAGGCAGGCTTGTAAGGTCAGCAGCCAGACTAGTAGATTGATATGCTAATCAGTAATGTTGCTACTGGGGGGTGTCATTTAATTCTCGGACCCAGGCAGCACAATATCTTGAGCCAGCCCTGATGGGGCCTCCATTATGGAGCCTCACCAGCGTCTCCAGCTTCCTTAACCTCACCAGTCTCTACATCTTTACGGGTCCTCTACAGCTTTATGTGGCCTCATCAGCATCTACAGTTTCATTAGCCTCTCTACCTTCACCAGGGCCTATATTATTCTACATGGCAGCTGATTCCCTAAAACTCAAATATTTCTCCATTCTTTATTAAATCTACTACATTGAATAAAAGAAAAACCTGTGAAACTTAAGAAGCTGGTGAGACCGGTGAATCTGGAGAAGGTTCTTACCAGATTTTACCCATCCAGACAGCTGCATCATTGCCCATATGCTAATGCTGTGCCTCATGGATCTGATTGAGAAAACTGAGATAACAAGAATGATTCTCAATCTACAGCCCATACGTAGGTTTATAATGTAACATTATTGTAATTAAGGAAAGCTCCCAGCATACTGGGTTATTTTAAGGCTTGTCCAGCACACAAGACGCAGTGCCATATGGTGTCCTGGGTATAAAATGTTTCAAAGGTTATATGGGGTGAGTGTGGCACTATGTGGATAAAGTGGGGCCAAATAAACCGGTATTATAACTGGGTGCTACTCCTCTAAAAAGAGATACTGGGAGGGAAAATCGTCACTCCAACTGGAATGACATATAAGAGTTTACGAGTGCACCATCAGCTCCCTTGTAATATAAGGAATATTAAAACGTAATTTTTAATAAATCAATTTAAAATGGTGGATACCTCGGTTCTAAGAACCTACACATACATTAACATCAAATAAGACACAGTGAAAAGCTTGTGTAGGTAAGCTCCATAAAAAGAAGAAAGAGCTTACAGCATAACCCCCGGTATTCCTGGCCGATAACTGGTTACGTTGGCATCAGTTTGGGGCATGCAAACAGGTTACCCAAAGAAAAAAGAAAATAAACTGCTGTGCCTCATGGATCTGATTGAGAAAACTGAGATAACACAAATGATTCTCAATCTGCAGCCCATACGTAGGTTTATAATGTAACGTTATTGTAATTAAGGTAAACTCCCAGCATAATGGGTCATTGTAAAGCTTGTCCTGCACACAAGACGCAGTGCAACATGGTGTCCTGGGTATACAATGTTTCAGACAGTATTATCAGCTGTACTATATACAGTTTGATTGGAATACAATTAATCAGTGCTTGATTTTAAGAGAGAATCCTGACAAATCCTATTCTATTTCCTACCATAAACAGCTGATGTGGCTGCCCTTGTGCGTCTGTAGGATGTTCATACATCTCGGACAGCTAAAAGCAAACATATGTCCTCACTACAGTGCCGCTGTGCGCAGAGGTCATGTCATTTTTTTTAAACATCATAAACACTCGCTCTTCCCTCCACCTGACTGACAGAATGATTTTTGTCTCATGAGTGCCCAGTGTGGATTTCATTTCATACTTTATTATCTCACAGTCTGAAAATTTTCACTAGCAAAAAGCAATAAGCTGACGACTGTTAGAACTGAGAATTTGTTCTTACAACAGAAAGAACGAAATGCATCTTTGACCAGCAGTTAAAGTGACATTGTTTTTTGTTTATATGCATAGTATATATGTGCACTTACTAAATGTATTAAAAGCATTGTTTATATATATATATTTTTATTTTGCTTTGGCCAAATACAAACAGATACTGTATAATTGATCCCATAATTGAATAATTAGTATATATCATGTTTCAGGGTTAGTGCTCTAAATCCTCCAGTTTCAAGCAAAATGTTTTATTAAAGATAAATAAATAAATAAATGTAAATTACAGAATAAAGGGGCAAAATAAATAATGGAAGCATATTAAAAAAGTTTCACTATGTTAAACTAAATACTGTGGACTAGATTACAAGAGGAGCACAAAAATATTAACGCTATTGAATTCTAACACCGCACAAGTTAAATCAATAGAGCTCCTATTGTTTCTCTCGCATTACAAGTAAAAAGTAATGCATTATTCTGAGAGTGAAAACTTCAGGAGCGCTAACATCTGGCGGTCACGCTAAAGCCCTCTTTTTTGGGGGGGCACTATAAATATAAAAGTTTCATTAAAGGGACATGAAACCATTTTTTTCTGATTCAGGCACAGCATTCAATTTTAAACCACTTTTCATTATACTTATATTATCTAATTTGCTTCAGTTTCTATGTATCCTTTGTTGAAAAGCATACCTAGGTAGGCTCAAAGGCAGAAATGAATTACTGGGAGATAGCTGCTAATTGGGGGCTACACATATTTGCCTTTTGTCACCGGCTCAGCAGATGTGTTTAGCTAGCTCCCAGAAGTGCATTGCTGCTCCTTCAACAAAGGATTTAAAAAGATTGAAGCAAATTTGATAATAGAAGTAAATTGGAAAGTTGTTTATAATTGTATGCTCTATCTAAGCCATGAAAGAAAAATGTTGGGTTTCATGTCTCTTTTTAAATAACAAGAATTTAGATGCTGATCAGAAAGGGCCATTTCTCACAGAAATATTAATAAAAAGGGCTGTTGATAAACAATAAAAAATGGCTGATTGTGAAATAAACAACTCATCGGCAGCTGATAGCATTTCAGTAATAACCAAACGATTATGATTAACTCCTCTATTTTATAAATACCGTCGTCAACAGGAGCAATAAAAGTACTTTTTTTTTTCTTTTAAATATTAATCCACAACAGAGAATTAAAATGAATTTTGCCAAAATGTTCTTCACGTGAAACTTATTCTGATATTGACAGTGCTAAAGAGATAATTTAATAGCAAGTCAAAGCCTTCGTGATTTGAGCCCCTGTAACAATTTCCTTTTGCTAAAAACCTGTTTCTCTCAAACACTAAATGCATTTCTAGATTATAAATGGTGAAATCCCAGAGAGTCAAAAAAGATGAATATTTTTTATGACTGAAAAAAAAAAGTTACTATCAACAAAAAGGCTTTTATAAAGGGCACAACAATACAATCAGGATGAAATCTTTGTATATTATATATGATTATTATATACTTGTTTAATTGACATCATTATTTTGACCTGCTCATCTTTTATTATATATATACGACTGGCTTTACATGCCCAGTACACATCTAAAGATCATTATCCCTTAGGTTAAAAAAAAGGATTAGCTTAGTATGACTTCTAGTCAACAACAGGTACAGTTCTGTAATGTATAATACAACATGCGCATAGCTTTTTGTTTTGTGAAGCACATAGGTTGTACGAAAATAAATATAAAGTATATTTTTGCTCACAAGATTGTCATAAGGACTGACCCAATGGTATTTTCTGTTCCAGTTTCCTCCAGGAAATCCAAACTTAGGGCCTGATTATCTAATTCTGGGCTGGTGAGAATCTATAAGAGTACTCACCAATACTTTATTTCCCTGGTGGAATTATATAAAGCCACGTCGCTAAGGGGGCGTATACTGTATTTTCATATGGGAAGGAGACACATACATTGCAAAGTGCACAATTTAATTTGTAATTTAAAAATCATACAACATGAATAATTGAACAGTTCACACAAAAATACACAGGAAAAAATTGTACTTTCATTTTTTTAATGTACATTGAAAAATGTACTTAATTTAAGTATTCTGGATGTGCAAAAAACACTTAAAAAATTGTACTTATAAATGCAAAATAGAAAGCGTATGGGCGTTCCATGGGCGTGTATGAAATTTTCACTCAGATCCCAGCGTAATAATCTACACATTTCCATCCTAGAGCTCTCACTGTTTTTCTCTCAAATGAATAGGTGGCAAAGTTAGACTAAAGTCAGAATCCACTCTCGTGTAATCTGCTGTGAGATCCAATCTCTCCAACATGCGTGCCCCCAGATATTTGCCCCAATCTTAATATCAGTGGAAAATATGTAGCAGGAGTTGCTTGTGCACCAGAGCTACGCATCAGTTTATATCAAAAAGTGACTCAAGTAGGTAAATGTGCTTGAATATAAAGACACAAGTTCCAGGGTCCTTAAAGGGACAGTACACTGTAAAATTGTTTTTCCATTAATGTATTTTAAATGACTTGTTATACCAACTGCAGAGTATAAAATATTTGAGAAATTGCATTTTCATGCTTATTTGTGTATACGAAGTAGCTGATTTTGTGCTTTGAAACCACAGTCTATTACAATGGGTTGAATTTAAAGGTGATATCAGATCTCATTATGTTCTAAGTTTGTGTGCACAGAATAGCTTCCTTATATTTTATTTGGCTGGAACACCAAAGCTCAATACATAGAGAGAACAATGGAAAATTATAATTTTATTACTTAACTATCCTGCATCCCACTGAGAGTGTAATCTCTTCTGCTGGCTGTGTATACTTAGGCTATTCAATAGCCTATACTCCAGTATTAATTTGTTCAGTGTAGGTGGCGATACCACAGGCTAAATCAGCTATTTCAAATGCTGAAATAGGAGTAAAGGGGCTACTTGTAACCAATTAAATACACTCTCGCAGGTTAAAAGGATCATTAAGAATAATTTAAAGGGGAGAATTTTTTTTGGGTGAACTGTCCCTTTAATTAATAGGAGTAAATTAGTTTATACATAAGTCTGTAGGTTTGGATGAAAAATTATATTCTTAAAAATATTGTAAACGATAAATCATTTGATTTATTGAACAAATGTCTTACTTAGAACACTGGGAAGCCAAGGAGTTTGTGCAGCAGAACATTACAAACTACATCAGAACCAGACAGTGAACAGAACAAATAGAAAACAGTGAGACTCCTCCCCTCCAAACGTATGTCAAATCATGTTTAAAACTTGTGCAAAACGTTTAAATAGCAAGACATTGTGTAAGTTGCTGCAGAAAGCAGTTTGACTGAAAAATAGACAGAATATGTAGGACAATATATAACAATATTAGGTGAATAACAATTCATTCGAAAAACACAACAATATCACAAATCAAAGCAAGCTCACAAAAATACAAAAATAATAAAACAACAAATGTGAATGTGCTTAACACTGTGCTCAATCCTATGAAAATTAATTTATAGGTCATTAAAGGATATAGTCCCAATGTGAGGAGAGATTTAATCTCAAAGGAAAGAAAAGTCAATAGTGACGTTTCATTAGCACAGATATGAAGGGACTTTTACTCTGTTCTTAAACTGAACTCTCAGGTGTGACAGCAATCAGAGGATTTCCCCATCTGCAGGCAAAACTCAGGTCATCAGCCCAAAAGTAAGTATAACATTTATTATAAAACAATGATACAAGACATACATAAGAAAAAAGACTGCACCAGACAAATCTAATGGTACAACGACTCTGCACCAGACAAATCTAATGGGACAACGACTCTATGGCAAGACAGTACCAACTGACACTTAGCATTCTCTGTCGATTGGGGAATCAATATGAGTCAGAACACCCACAAGCCACATGTCCTCTGTGTTGTAATATCCTTCTTTGTATCAGAATTCTTCCAACGTACGTTTCTCCAATCAACTTCAGCTTTTTCAAGGAGTCTCGACTACTGTAATGGCAGTGATTTATAAATATCTTGATTCACATGACAGTATTGTGGGAAATGTATTTACAAACTGGCTTCTTCAGCAATGGACACTAAGGAGCTGATTTATCAAGTTCCGTATGGAGCTTAATGCCCCTGTTTCCGCACGAGCCTTCATGCTCGCCAGAAACAGCAGTTATGAAGCAGCGGTCTAAAGACCGCTGCTCCATAACTTGCCCGCCTGCTCTGAGGCCATGGACAGAAATTAACCTGATCTATTACGATCTGTTTGATTGACACCCCCTGCTAGCGGCTGATTGGCCTCGAATCTGCAGGGGCCGCATTGCACCAGCAGTTCACAAGAACTGCTGGTGCAATGATAAATACTAACAGCGTATACTGTCAGCATTTATCAATGTGCAGCGGATATGATCCGCAATATCGTATCATGTCCGCTCGCACTGTGATAAATCTACCCCTAACAGTTTACACTTTTGGCACCAGTGGTAAACATATGGCACAACATTTAGGGGAAAGGTCCGTAATTGCTAATTTCTATTTGTTCTGTTCACTGTCTTTTCACTGTCTTGTTCTGATGAAGAGGACGGTTTCCCTAAAATGTTAGCACAATAAATTAAAATTACTATATATATTCTGATATATATCATTTACGCATTTTGTTTGAATATACGTTGAGTTGTTATATGTTACAATGTGTTTCTCTGATAAAAAATGCTTGAAACCATTTAAAAAGTCTGCACTGGTTTCTGGCAGCAAAAATTAATAAATATAATATGCAAACAATAGCCATACTGTTTATAACTATTTATATAGGCCTTGTAGAAAGGGCAATGTTTGTCAGCGTTTGGCATAAATCCCTTATTCTATTTCTACAGGTTGTTCTCAAGTCTTAGCATAATTACGGAGCTCACCCATCCAGCTAATATGAGGTTTATGCAATTCAGAGCCAAGGACTGTTACTCGTTAGCGCTTTCTAAACTTGAAAAGGTAACTGGCTTCTCATTTCTTTTTGTTTCTCTGTGATTTGTTGTATTTATTTTGTATATTCACAAATCACCTGCATGGGGTATTTTGTAGATACCTAAAACTATAAATGAAACAGGTAGCCAGTAATCTCACATTCTAACTTCATTAGACACCTTCTATAAATTCACTTGAACTAAAAATAGAATTATGCTAAAAAACAATGATTTCTCTATTTCTTTCTTGCAAAATGATTCCATATTTATGTAGATACAATGCATTTTTTAATTAATTCCCTTATTTAATTTTACTAATTTGATCTTTTTAAATTCAAATGAAAATTTAATAAAATAGTTTTTTTAATTAACAATAATTTTAGTATTAAGGTTCTACAGCTGTAATAATCAGTTTCATCCAATTTAGGACTAGATTATGAGTGGAGCGCAAATTAACGCTCCCACTTGAGTGTTAATCTTTGTGTTAATCTTCGTTGGACCTATAGTGCTTAACCGGATGGTAGTTATGAATATTTTACATTTTAATGTTCTTCACATAGAAGAAAATTTTCTTTATATATATATATATGTATGTATATAAGGACAGAGGAGATAGACACAGCACTCACCAGATTTTAGTAGAATAAAACTTCACTTTTAATGACTCAAGTTAAAATCCACATGAAGAAGGGGATAGTTACCTCCCAGCTCACATCAGTCATCAGGAACAATGCCTTGGACAGCATGAAGCAAGCACAGGTACAAGCCATGAGGGAAAAATTATTGACAAGGGGTTATCACCACAGATTGGTTAATGCCAGTATAGAGCAATTGAGCACTGTCGATCAGGAGCAACTGCTTGACAAACAGAGCAAGGAAGGAAGCACCAATGAGGTTATTCATTTTGTAACCACTTACACTCCTCTCCACAAGACTTTGGAGAAATCGATCAATAAGAATTGAGATATCATCAAGAGTGATAAGTCTCTTCTCTTCAGGAATATGGACATTCCATGGCTGGTGTACCGCAGAGCGCCAAACCTGAGGGACATGCTGGTACAGAATTATCACAGGTTGTGATATCAATACAAGACATGGCTACAAGACAGGAAGAAATTATGCTGCTTCAGATGTGGCAATTGCACTATCTGTAACAGCATGATCTCCGGACCTAAATTCCATCACCGACAAAGTGGGAGGAGCTACAAGATCAAACACCGTCTAACCTGCACAAGTGAATTTGTAATTTACACACTACATTGTCCCTGTTCACTGGTTTATGTCGGTAAAATGACTACCAACTTCCGTGAAAGAATGGCTAACTACCGCTGTACCATTAGGGAGGCCATCGACAAAGGGACCTCGGATCAACCTGTGGCTCGCCATTTTGCACAGACAGGTCACACTGTGGCCAGCATGAGGACTATGCTTATTATTCATGTGCCTCCTATAACCAGAGGGGGTGATAGACACAAAAAGTTACTCTATCATCTAGATACTGTTACTCCTAAATGAATACATGTGATTTTTGATTACAGTGTTTTCTTATGAACCCAGAGTCATATCTCTCTTCTATCAACATATGGATACAGATAGACCAATCTATTTGGAACCCCAATAGGATTGTCTCCCTCCCGCCTTTTTTTGTAAATCATTGGCTTAGACTTGATTTATATCCTGGTTGCTGTCCTAAAATAACATACAAGTTAACACTCCAGAAGACATATCATATTGTCTCTTTAGAAATCTCTATCAGCATAACGTATAAATGTTTTTTTTTAAATTGTTCTCAATTTTTTTTGTATAGATGTGCTAAATGTTTTGCATATAATGCAGTATTTCGGCACAGTTCAATCTGTGTTTTGTGGAGAGCGTAATCACGAGATGCTACAGCCCCTTTGCACATCTGTTTTAGTGCATAACAGAGAGCTCTGCCCTCGGTGACGTAGATTGGAGGTTTGGCTATGCAAATTAGCCATGTGGTTCTGTGATCCAATGTTAAGAGGCTGACGCAAGACATCTTGGACTGCGGCATTGCGGTATCACGTGATCCACTGCTTGGATATAAATAGCCATCAGGTGTTTTATAATCTACACCGCTGCTTTTGTTCTACCCTCCACATCCATTGATAAAAGTGTCAGTATGACACTGAAATGTCTGGTATTATGTGGATTTTAACTTAAGTCATTAAAAGGGAAGTTTTATTCTACTAAAATTTGGTGAGTGCTGTGTCTATCTCCTCTGGTCTTATCTGCTGCCTTTTTGCACATATTTTGCACCCCGGTTGTTGTGAGCTTTATATAGATAGATAGATAGATAGATAGATAGATAGATAGATAGATAGATAGATATACAGTATGTATATACAGTATATATATATATATATATATATATATATATATATATATATATATATATATATATAAAACTACACAGAGAAAAATACAGCGCTATTGAAAAAAAGGAATTCCAATGTAGTAATCACCAGTATAGATTCTTTAATTACAGTCTTCCTTTTTCTTTTAATCACAATCAGTTCTTGATATGGAGGCAAAAATGTTCCCAGTATACTCACAGCCTAATCCCAGAGGAGGGGGTCACCAAAGAAGGAAATCCTGTGTGGAATGGAATCTAGAGTAACAGAATAGGGAAGGGTGCACAGATGACAGGGACCTAGCTGGTGTAGTATGTTAGGTGTCAAATGCAGCTATGCAAACAACAAGCCAAATGAACACTCACTCGTAGTAACCTCAACATAAATGAGGTATGCAGTGGTCTCTTTCCCAGCTACAACCATTCACAGGACTGGGGATTCCACTTTTTCAAAGGTTCATCTTCAGTTGATTTGGCTTGGATTTCAATACAGAGAGGAACCTGGGACTTCAATACCCTCCTTGCCATTTCCATACTTCATTTGTGTTGAGGTTACTACATGTGAGTGTTCATTTGGCTTGTTGTTTGCATAGCTGCATTTGACACCTAACATACATCATTTTTTTATTAAATATATATCTATACCTATATGTCTATATCAAAATATACCTGTATAGAAATATATATTTTAAAATACAAAGCACATTTTTTTTAAAGTGAAGATCATTGGGATGTAAAATATATAACACATTATATATTAAAATTGATTAAAAATTATTTTTCAACTTTTAAGGTATTTAAGAGGAAGGGGCTCCAAATATAGTATATATGTGTATATATGTAAACACATGTATATATTTGTGTATATATTTAAATGTACTTATGTAGTGTTTGGTGCATATATATATATATATATATATATATATATATATATATTTAACCCTTACACTTTACGCTAGGACATTCATTTTGTTATGCGCGCACAAGTTAGTGTGGATGAAATATTTCTTTTAGCGATCTGCCCTAACTTTTGCGTACCACTTGTAATATAGCCCTATGTGTGGCATATAAAAAGATATTAGAAAAGTATGATACAAAAAATATTCTTTTATATATAAAAAATATAATTTTGCTTTAACATAGTACCTTCAGAAGGTCACTACTTTTGGTCCCAGAAGGAGCTGCATAAAACGGTGTTGATAAGTATTCAACTGGAAAACAAGACATTTTCAAAGTGTTTTTTGTGTAGACGGATCTATTATATATTAAAGAAGGCTGACATACTCTGTTATTTTATTTTATTGATGTTTACGCTTGATTTACAAGCAAATAAACAAGTTTGAAGGCATTTTAAATTTATTCCATTAATTATTTAGCCAGACCTGCAATGAAAGAGCTGTGCCGCTAATGGTCTGCTGCGTATGGCATTAATTTTCCTATCTGTTTGGTGTGAAAGACCCTTTACAAAGGCAGGCAATGTGCAAAACTCTTAGAAACTCTACTTATTTTCAGACTTGAAATACAGCAACAAATTACATCTCCTGCTTCATGCAGCGACCTTGATTCCCTCTGGTAATATTTATTATGGAAGTAAGAACAGCTCACGCATTTCACCCACTCATTACCTTGTGTTTTTAAGACTGTCTATGGGATATTTTGTATAGGAATCATTTGAATTAGGTGCCACCTATACTGAAAATTTCAAAACTGAAATATGTTCTATAGAAAAGCTATGTAAACAAGATTGAGAATGTGAGGAGGTAACAAGGCCACATCCACAGTACTCACACAGTATGAACACCAGAGAGCCAGCCCATGAGAATCCCTTCTTGTTATAGACTTACAAGTCCTGTAAGAATTCATACAAATATTGTGAGGTGACCAGCGTCTAGGCCCAGCAGTGGAACAGTTAATTAGAGCAATTAGCAAACACTACACAATTCAAACTGCAAGGTGTGGTTCCCTTATTAACTGTTTTACTGCTGGGCCACTCACAAAACTGGCCTTAGAGGGAACCCTGGAGGTGACTGTCTGATATGTTTACATTCAGGTTTATCCACTTCGCCTATTATAAGGCCGATCACAATCCCTCTGAAACTGATCTAATGATTATCAGAAAAACATCATTAAAGTCTAAGAGGATTTTTGTAGATAAATCATTTAATGTTTTTTTTGTTGTTGAAGGATTATGATCGTCCCCAATATTACTTAAAGATGTGTCTACAATTTTATTTAATTTAGAGTCATTTCAAAATTAACTCATTTAAACCTTTAAATACTTAGGGGTCGATAACAATTGTTTAGAAAAACATATCTAATGATTATAAACAGAAAACCACATTAAAAGCCTACATGGATTTTGTAGCTAAATCATTTAATATGTTGTTCTGAAGGAATGTGATTATCGCTGACGCTTAGCTGTAAATATAAATAAGCTTTGAGATGATTGTATTTACATTTTGTACAAACTTTATAGTTTAAAAGTGGTATTTGTGGGGGATTTTAAAAAACATTTCCTTATAGAATATAAAATAAAAAAATACGTAAATCTGGTTTATTAATATGTAAACTGAGCAAAAAAATAAAAAATGAAGACTGGTGCACGAGTATACTGTGCGTATGCTGCAGATAATAAACAGTAACAACTTTTCAGTTTTGACCTTTCTATTCCTTTCAATGTTCATATATAAAATATATCCTGAGATTTACAGCAGTGCTTATTACACAAACAAATGAGCAACAAGAATTTACTCCAAATTAGCTTCATCATCTTGGCATCCTCTTCTATAGAATAAAATAGGGTTGAGAGTGCATGTGTCTTTATTATATATTGTTGCAAACACTGTTGCATAACAGTGCTTAATCCAAGCTCGTGAGTCTACAAGATTTACTCTTCAACAAAGGATACCAAGAGAACAACATATAATAGAAATTAATTGGAAAGATTTTTGTTTTATTTTGAATTTCCTTCCTCCTAAAGGGGAACATGAGGAGTCTGTTATCTGTATATTTCATTCAAATGTTTTGTTGCTCAAAATGATGACTTTTCCCAGATTTTTTTTTTTCTTTTTAAAAATGGAAATGAATGAGGACAAATGAATTCTTTTTGTTTCAGAAAGAACGCGAGCGGGGCTCTAATTTGGCATTCATGTTTCGCCTTCCTTTTGCCGCTGGAAGAGTATTTAGCATCAGTATGTTGGATACATTGTTATATCAGGTAAAGTCAACATAACATTATTAGTATCTAAAGTGTGATTTAAAATGATGGTCAACTTAGTCTAATTACTAAATCTTAACATAATCTTTGTGACCCAATAATACTAACTACTAGGGGTCTATTTATCAAAGCGTCAACTGAAAATACGCTTGAATTCTTCGTCATATTTGTCGCAAGATTGATCCGCCATAGTTATCAAAGCGCCAAGATCGCAAATGTTGAAATTTGGGACGTAAAATACGATCCCACAATCTCAATCCGACTCAGATCGATGTTTGCGTCATTACAGATGTTTCAAATTCAGATTCGACTCTATTTGAACCTTTTCCAAATTTATCAAACATTTAACAGGTACGTTCGTGTCTATTCCTATGCAGCGTACCTAGTTTTCAATCCGCCACCCTTCAGGTGGCGGATGCCATAGAACTCAATGGGAGTCAGAAAACACAGAAAGCTTATGTTCGATGCTGCAAGAGAATGAAGTTTATTACATAATAAAAGTAAATTAGAAACTCTATTAAAATTGTATACCCTTTCTAACTCAAACAATATTATTGCTACACATTTGGTGCACTAGTAGATATAGGGATACAAATGAAAAATATATTACTACTTATGGATTATGCTACAAATTTGTCTCTCATTACAAAGCAAGGGAACAATATTATTTCTACAAATTTGGTGCAAAGTTTTGCCCCAAACTTGTCGCACTAAGAGATATAGAGATAAAAATGAAATAAATACACAACATAATATAGCTAACTTCCTTTTTATTTTTTGTGAAAAATCTATGTGCACCATGTTTAAGCCACATAATACAAATCACACTCTCCACTTTGCACCAATTTTGACGCAACACTTTTCGCACCAATTATGACGCAACCACTTTTGATTGGAATATGCATAATCACATGATTTAGGATATCAGCCAATCTGATTCAAATATACATTTTAAACTATCACTAACGAATCAAATTGCAAGTATGTATATGTGAATTTAGAATTAAAGATAAACATTGAAGCTGACATTAGGCCACACAGTGTAATATTTGAAACAATGATTTTAAAATTCAAATTGATATTTGATTCAATATAATCTTAAACTGATAGCTCAAAGGGATAGCCCACCTAACATTAAACTGTCATGATTCATATATATATATATATTTATATATTTGTATAACAAATAAATATGAAAATAACTTTCTATGAGATATTGTTTGTTGAGGTATAAATGTAGCTATTTCTTGGACATTAACAGTTGAAAAATAAAAGATTAGCTTTAGAGAAATTTACTTGTTCATGGACAGCGTATTGACGACGGCGAATGCACTGAGATTGACGCTTTGATAAATAGACCCCCTAGTGTGAATGTAAAATGTTTTACCTTTTATGCCACCATGTCTTGCAATCTTATGCTTGCCCCTCCTTCCTTCCTTTTTTTTTTGGACTGTGACACTATCCACTGATTTCAGTGAGAGGCGTTTTTAACAATGTTGCAGGCATGCGCTATTTGGCCTCAGGTTCTAGAGTGCACATCGAGTCTGACGTCTACAGTGGATGGGACCGCTCTACACATCACTGCAGTGGAGATTAACTATTTATGGGGCGGAGTGAAGGAGCCCAACAGGCTACAAAATAAATCTAATTTTTAAATAAAGTATTCTTTTTTTATTTTTTATAGAGTTATAGCTTGCAATAGTATGTACAATTCCTTTTTAAGATTCAATCTAGCGGGGGTTTACCATTACTTTCAAATGGAACATGAACTTTAAATTTTCCTCTCTCACTCACTGACTGTCCCCTCTCTTTGCCATATAAATCCCCCCCTCTTTTATTATATCCTTTCATACACTCTCTGCCTCCCTCTCCCGCTTCCTTTATCACACTGGGCCTTTATCTAACAGTCAAATTATTACATTGTAAACAGGATAATCTCTTCTTGCATTTAGCAAGTACAGTAACCAATGTTTGAACTGAAACCTACACATTGTACAATGCTTCAAACAGTGTGCCTCATAAAAACACATATGTAGTGAATTGGAAGGTTATGTTGCACGTAGTGGGTGCCGCTCTGAGTGCCCATATGTAGGTGCCAGTGACACACCAGACACTGCTGTGGTTTTGAAACAACTATATTATGAGTATAGGGAACAGTTTTGGTCAACATTATAATCACTGAATATATCTGACAGCTAATCATCTTATTTTGCACTGTACCTTATGAAAATAATAAACATTTTACATTTTTATTAAGGAGACATGAATATGAACAGTGTAAGGGGGGGGGGGAGGTTACAGTCACATTATATTATCAACAGAAAAACACCATGATAGTCTATGGGAACTTTTGTAGATAAATCATATTATAATTTTTCTAAATGATTGTGACCCTTTGTGCTAAAAAGGGCCTTTTTATTTTATTCCATTTTGGGCTAGATTACAAGTGGAGCACTAACAGTTACACACGCATGTCAGGTTTTTCTCTCTTATTACAAGTTGAAAGTAAATGCGATCATTTGAGCGCAATTGGAATTAACGCATGTTGGGTTTGCTCTTCCTCAGAGCTAAAGTTAACTGTTTCGCAAAACAAAAAAGTGTCACAAAACACATAAAAAATATATTACAAAGTACGGTTACCCTTATAATAACACTATCTAATAAAATTTATTTTAAAATAAATGCATAAAAAAGTTATAAGGGCTCAAAGATATGAGGTCTCAGGTGTTAGAAACAAAAAAGACTGCAAAAGGCTTTAACATAGAAATAGATATATACACATGTCTAAACTAATAATCCACTCGTAATTTTAGCCCAAATTCAGTCATTTCAAATGCCGATATAAAGGCAAAGGAGCTATTAGTAAACAATTTAATACAATCCAGTAGGTAAAATACATCACTGGGAACAAATTAAAGGGGAGAAAATGTTTGGGTAAACTGTTGCTTTTGCTTGAGAATCTGCAATGTGCACTTCCTGTTCTCAGAATTGGAAAACGCAACATTTTCAGAGCAAAATTAAAATATGTTGCTTTACTATAAATAATTAAATGTTTTCTATTACAATGTCAAGTTGCTTTGTGTTTAAATAATTTGTAGAGGAATAAAGGTTGTCAGAAACCATTTGGAACTGGTTACCTAAAGAAGCATATTAAATAGTTATACAGCTGTAAGTCCTATAAACTTTTTTTTTTATTGTAGGAATCTTGTAACATGTATTTTAGGTACCCGGTAGCCTATTGTGAAGGGAAAGCTACAAATCTTGTCCTGTTTCTAAATCACATATTCATTATAAGGGCTTTTTGTCTTGCAGTCGTTTGTGAAAGATTACATGATCTCCATAACACGCCTTTTGCTGGGTCTGGACACCACTCCAGGATCTGGGTTCCTTTGTTCTGTAAGTAAAAAAAAAATGTAAGCAACTTAAAAGCCTATTACAGGATTATCTTCTGCACCTTGCAAATAAACACCCAGCAGGTCTGTTTTGTTACAGCCAAATCCTTTCACATAGTTTTTTATTTTTATGCAGAAGCAAATGAAGCGAAAAACATTATAGGTTGTAAGTCATATTAAGGATTACATTACTGGTGAATCCTGCCAACTTCATACTATACAGATCACATAAAAGAAATAAGCACAAAAGGCAGAAAAAACATCAGCAACCCTTGGTTTTCCTATGATTTATATAATAGATGTAGCATTTTTATCTTTTGTGTTTACTGTCACCAAATTCACTAGCCACAGTTCACTCTTTTTTTAAAGATTTTCAGCTAGATTACGAGTTTTGCGTTATGAGTGAAAAAGCCTTTTAACGCTGGTATTACGAGCCTTGTAGGTATAGCTGTACCGCACACCTTTTTGGCCGTCAAGCAACGTAACTACCACACTTTTTAAAAAGTCCTTTTTCAATGGGACTTCCATAGCGCCGGTATTACGAGTTTGCCTGTGAGACCAAAAAGTGAGCTGTACAGCCTATAACTACAAGATCCGTACCGTAAACTGAAAGTCAGTAGTTATGGGTTTTACGCTACAAAGCTGTACCATAAAACTCATAACTAAAGTGTTACAAAGTACACTAACACCCATAAACTATCTATTAACCCCTAAACCGAGGTCCTCCCGCATTGCAAACACTAAAATAAATGTATTAACCAATAATCTGCCGCTCCGGACATCGCCGCCACTATAATAAACATATTAACCCTAAACCGCTGCAATCCTGCATCGCAAACACTAGTTAAATATTATTAACCCCTAATCTGTTGCCCCCATGTCGTTGCCATCTAACTACACTTATTAGCCCCTAATCTACTGCCCCCAATGTCGCCGCCACTATACTAAAGTTATTAACCCCTAAACCTCTGGCCTCCCACATCACTAACACTAAATAAATATATTAACCCCTAAACCTGAGTCTAACCCTAACACCCCTACCTTTAATATAATTAAAATAAATCTAAATAAAACCTACTATTAATAACTAAATAATTCCTATTTAAGACTAAATACTTACCTATAAAATAAACCCTAAGCTAGCTACAATATAACTAATAGTTACATTGTAGCTATCTTAGGTTTTATTTTTATTTTACAGGTAAATTTGTATTTATTTTAACTAGGTAGACTAGTTAGTAAATAGTTATTAACTATTTACTAGCTACCTAGTTAAAATAAATACAAACTTACCTGTGAAATAAAACCTAACCTGCCTTAGAGTAAAACCTAACATCACACTAAAAATAAATAAATTAAATTAACAAAATACATTTATCTAAATTACAGAAAATACTAAATTGCACAAAATAAAAAAGAAATTATCAAATATTTAAACTAATTACACCTAATCTAATAGCCCTATCAAAATAAAAAAGCCCCCCAAAATAAAAAATAACCCTAGCCTACAATAAACTACCAATGGCCCTTAAAAGGGCCTTTTGTGGGGCTCTTTTACCTGTAATAAAAAAATACAAACAACTCCCCAACAGTAAAACCCACCACCCACACAACCAACCCCCCCAAAAAAAACCTATCTAAAAAAAACCTAAGCTCCCCATTGCCCTGAAAAGAGCATTTGGATGGGCATTGTCCTTAAAAGGGCATTTAGCTCTTTTACGTTGCCCAAAGTCCCTAATCTAAAAATAAAACCCACCCAATAAACCCTTTAAAAAAACTAACACTAACCCCCAAAGATCCACTTACAGTTTTTGAAGACCGGACATTCATCCTCAACGAAGCCGGGAGAAGTCTTCATCCAAGCGGCAAGAAGTCCTCAACGAAGCTGGGAGAAGTCTTCATCCAAGCGGCAAGAAGTTGTCCTCCAGGCGGGCAGAAGTCCTCATCCAGACGGCATCTTCTATCTTCATCCTTCCGACGCGAAGCGGCTCCATCTTCAAGACATCTGGCGCAGAGGATCCTCTTCTTTCAATGGTTCTTGAACAATGAAGGTTCCTTTAAATGATGTCATCC